>NC_063201.1:1433435-1680935 GCF_017589495.1 Alosa alosa
GAGTTTTGCAAAATCATTAAAAGTACACAGATGTGCCACAAACAATGCCTGCAGAGCTGAACTACCGGTTTGCCAATATCCTTTCATTCTAAAAATACAGAAAAGAGCAATCAAATTCTGGAAACACCTGAAAGGTAGTGACCCCTGCTCATTCCATTATAAAGCCCTTCAGTACCAGGAGATGAACAAAGAAAAATGTCCCCTAACTAAGCTGGTCCTGAGTTTGATTTCGTCAGACCACTCCACACACACTAACACCCCACTGACACCGCAGCATCTGAATCTCAAAGCAACTGAAATTAGGATAAACCAAATTACAAAAACTATTACAAAATGACATAACCCACTGGAAAAATCAAACAAAAAATTCTATTCTATTTGGCCTTAAACAGAGAATATAAACCCTATCTGACACACATTCAAGACAAAAACCTGAGAACCACACTGACCAAGTACAGACTCAGCGAACACAGCCTGGCCATAGAGGTGGGAAGGCACAGACAAACATGGCTGCCGAAAGACAACAGACTGTGCCACCACTGTGACCTGAACACAGTAGAGACAGAGATACACTTCCTGACACAGTGCACAAAATATGTTAACATTAGGAGAACCTATTCTGAAAAGATGACAAATGTCCTCCTGAATTCCTGCAAGTGAGCGATGAGGACAGGCTTTCATTCCTCACTGGAGAGAAAGAGAAATGCCTCCTTGCTGCTCAATATGGATATTCCTGCCATAATGAAAGGACCTGCTGATGTGAAACTTACATGACCTAAATATGAACATACACTCATATGTACATACACACAGACACACACAGACAGACACAGACACACACAGCCGCATGGACACATGCCCACACAAACATGCACCTTTGTGTGTTTCCCTCTCCTCCCCATTTGATGTGTTTGACCCAAATGCTTTGGCAATACTGTACAACGTTATGGTCATGCTAATAAAGCTTTGCATTTGAAAGAGACAGAGAGAGAGAGAAAGAGACAGAGGGAGAAAGAGAGAGAGAGAGAGAGAGAGAGAGAGAGAAAGAGAGAAAGATAGAGAGAGAGAGACTTTTAGTTGGGAGTGTTTCCTGACCTCTCCAGCCATGAACTGGCCAAACCCAGGAGGAAAGGTCAGGGTGGCGATAATCAGCGTCACAACACTCGGGTAAATCAACCGGCTGGAGAAAAAAAAACACACACAAACAAAAACACACAAACAAAAACACACAGTAACCACAAAATGGTGATGGGGGTGATACAGCTGTTGTAATACTATGTTGTAGTGTGTCATAACATTCTCACAGAGGACAGTCATGTACAATAAGACATTTTAGGTTGTAATTATATTGCAATTATATTTATTTATTATTGTTCTGTGCTCCATTTCAAATCAAATAAAATCAGTCTTTTATCATATAGAACATTTACTGCAATGTTGCAAATGCAATACAACATGCTTAATAGAGCAAAAGCACAAAGACAGAAAAAAAGAGAAATGGTGGAGTAATATAGTGTTATGGTGTTGAGACAACTCACTGTCTGGTGAGGAATCGTGTGAGTGCCGTTTGCCTCCGCATCACCAAGACAACCTGCCTGTTTAGATACACGAAGAACGCCCCGAGAAACCCACACGAGATCCTACCGACAGAAAGATAGACAAGCCACACTCAACACAGAACAGCACAGCACAGCACAGCACAACACAGCAGAGAAGAGAACAGCACAGCAGAGAACAGCACAGCAGAGAACAGCACAGTAAGATAGACAAGCCACACTCAACACAGAACAGCACAGAACAGCAGAGAACAGCACAGCAGAGAACAGCACAGTAACGCAGCATAACACAGCACGACACGACACAACACAGACAGATTGAAAAAATATTTGAAATTTCACACATTTTGCACTCACCAAGAATTGCCCTAATCAATGAACTGCCCTAATCAATGAACTGCCCTAATCAATGAACTGTCCTAATCAATAGGTCAAACAGAACTACCTCAGCCATTTATTGGCCTGACTTTTCCACTATTATATTGACTGTCTACTGTATGCACAATTGCACAATTTCAACTCAAATTTTGCTGCTCTTATTTTCTTCATTGTATGTGCCTTATTATTTTTACTTTTTATATTGTTTACTTGAATGTTATGTTTGTCTGTGGACCTAATTGGTAAAATATGTCTTGTCTCCACCGTGGGATAGTGAGAAACGTAATTTCGGTCTCTTTGTATGTCTTGACATGTGAAGAAATTGACAATAAAGCAGACTTTGACTTTGACTTTGACAATGAACTGCCCTAATCAAGAACTGCCCTAATCAATGAACTGCCCTAATCAATGAACTGCCCTAATCAATGAACTGCCCTAATCAATTAGGAGAGTGTGGAATACAGAAGTGTGTCAACATGATAGCCAGTGAGTCATATTATGGTGTGTCAGGCATGTTGATAGCCAGTGAGTCATATTATGGTGTGTCAGGCATGTTGATAGCCAGTGAGTCATATTATGGTGTGTCAGGCATGTTGATAGCCAGTGAGTCATATTATGGTGTGTCAGACATGTTGATAGCCAGTGAGTCATGGTGAGTCATGGTGAGTTATATTATGGTGTCAGGCATGTTGATATGGGCTCAGACGTAACTAATGGCAACCCAGTAAAACACGCTTCATGTTCAATGTAGTTAGTATGATGATGGCAGATGATGAATAGTACAATGAAAGTATTCTGACCTGTGACACAGACCTTAGGTTTGTTAACTTAATCTCCTTCCACTCCTTGCTAAATGTGAATGTGTGTGTGTGTGTGTGTGTGTAGCTCTGTGTTGTACCCAATGATGGCAAACGCAGGCAGCTCCTGCAGGTCGAAGGGGAAGTCCATGCGGAAGTTTGTGCGGAACAGAGCGGTGATGGTGACTGCAAACACAGAGGAGGGGGGGTTAGAACAGAGCGTGATGGTGACTGGAAACACAGAGGGGGTTAGAACAGAGCGTGATGGTGACTGGAAACACAGAGGAAGGTGTGTGGGGGGTGTTAGAACGTTAGAACATGCCTCACGCATTGACACCAAAACTTGTGCTTAAGACCCGTCCACACTGCCAAAGATAACTACATCGATAATGACAAAAACTACAGCTTCCAATAGCGATCCAGCTAATAATAATGGCAATGTCCACCGCATACTATACTAACGACACAAAGAACAACATCAATGGGATCACTGTCCCCATCATTGGGATTTCATGACCAATAGAACAATGCTGACAGCCAAATTCAGGGTTCCCACTCTAAATCAAATGTACATTTCCATGACTTTTCCCTGACTTTCCCTAACAAAACAATCTGAATTTCCATGACTTACTATATAATGAATGGTAAAGTATACCAACCAATGACTTCAGAGTAGCTGCATAGTGTTTACTTTTTAATAGCGGGAGATAAATAACTGCTACTCAAGCAAGCAATAAAGCTAATAACCAGATAAACACCACTTTTGCATGGAAATATTCATGTATTAATATATTTTGGCAAGTAAGCTTTAAACTGCTGCAACAAAATTCCCACATATTCCAAATTATAACATTCCCTGACTTTCCATGTCTGGAATAGACTTTCCAAAATGTAATGATATTCCAGAAATTCCATGACCCGTGGGAACCCTGCAAATTAGAATGCATAGAATTGTAGACAGCACACTAATGAGCATTTCTGAGAGTTCTCTTGTTGTTGGTACAGTAAATGTGGACATTCATATTGTTATAGTTACAGTTGTCTTTTAAGTTATCGTTAGGCATGTGTGCAGGTCATTATTTCTCTTTTTACAAGCTACCATTTCAGTGCAATGAAACAATTACAAATCTCATATAAAGATTAGGAATGTTAAACACATTTCCTGAGGAAAATAGCCAAAGAGTCAAAGTCAAAGAAATGTACAAATGACGCTATTTGATGACACTAATATCTAAAAAAATGTAAATAAATTACATTTAAAAAAAAATTGCATGTATTTTATAATAACCATTTAAAAATTAAAAGCATGATTGCTTGAACTTAAAGGATTTCCATGGATTTGTGTCAATTTGAAGACTTTTTCAATGTCAAAATGTCATCTGTAATGTGTGGGTATATGACGTGGGTATGTGTATAATATGTGTATGTGCATGTGTCTCCCTGTGTGTGTGTGTGTGTGTGTGTGTGTGTGTGTGTGTGTGTGTGTGTGTGTGTGTGCATGTTCGCACCAGCATCTTTATTCCACACTGACAGCACTCTGAAGATAAAGGCGCTAAAAGTGGCGGCGAAATACCCTCTCCAGTAATTCCTCACCGCAAAGTAGGTGGACGTGACCTCAATACTGAACAAGACTCCTGAGAGAGAGAGAGAGAGAGAGAGAGAGGGATAATGAGAGGAGAGAGAGAGAGAGAGAGAGAGGGATAATGAGAGGAGAGAGAGAAAGAGGGATAATGAGAGGAGAGATGGAAGAAAGAGAGATGGAAAGAATAAGAGCAGAAAGGCAAGGAGAAAAGGGGGAGAAAGCTATAAGTTAAGCTTCTCTCGGACGGAACAGGAGGTCTGGCACAGGAGGAGTCTGGAGCAAAAGGAAACATCGGTTTAGGAGCTGAATACAGAGCAGTTACACTGAGCCAGATCTGCAACTGTCTCATAAACACAACCGCACGCACTTACATTCACACACACACGCACGCACGCACGCACGCTTGCACGCACGCACGATAAAATGGATAGAGGGATATAAAACAAGGATAGAGAGAGGGAGGGAGGGAGGGGAAGAATTTTACCTCCTAGCGGAGTGCCAAAACAGCAGCCTACACCCACCGCACAGCCAACCGTCAGAATGTCTGTGTACCCATAGGGGTTCTACTGACACAGAGAAAGAGAGAAGAGAAGAGAAGAGAAGAGAAGAGAAGATAGAGAGAGGAGAGAGAGAGAGAAGAGAGAGGGGGTAGAATACAGAGGGAAGAGATAGATAGATAGATAGATAGATAGATAGATAGATAGAGATTGAATGAGAGAGAGAGAGATAAGGGAATAGTGAGGAACGAGAGAGAAGAAGAGAGAGACACAGGGAGAGATGAAAGGATGAGAGTATAGATTGAGAATGTCAGCAAGGGTAGGAGGGAATGGAGAGAGAGAGAGAAGAGAGAGAAGAGAGAGAGGAGAGAGGAGAGAGAGGAGAGAGAGAAGAGAGAGGAGAGAGAGAGGAGAGGCAAGTCAGGATGAAAGGAGGATAGAAGAGAGGAGAGCAGATGGGAAGAGTGGGTGGAGAACAAGAAAGGTGGGGAGAGAAAGGAAGTGTGAGGGGAATGAATACCACTGAGGAGGAAGAAAGAGACACACACACACACACACACACACACACACGACAGGTTTGACAGGAGACTCCAACAGCACAGAGCAGGGAAGTGAGGACAGGCAGAAAACATCAGAAGCTCCAGACTGTTACAAAGCAGCCGTAAGCAACCAGAGAGAGGGGGAGCAAGAGAGGAGAGATATGGAGAGAGAGAACAGGAAGGAGAGAGAGAGAGAGAGAGCTGCAAATGGAGGGGACAGAGAGTGAGGACAAATCAACTCTCCACTGATCCACTCTCTCTCTCTCCCTCTCTCTCACTCCCTCCATCTCTCTTTTTCTTGCTGCCCTCCGAGGTCTCCCTGGTGAAATGCATGCTGGGTAGTTTGTGGTGTGTGACTTGCCTCCCACGGGGGCAGCAAAACAGGTGGCCACGCCCACAGCACACGCACACACCCGCAGGTCCTGAACATGAGAGCTGCTCTGATGAGGAGGGCAGGATGGGAGGATGAAGAGAGAGAGAGAGAGAGAGAGAGAGAGAGAGAGAGAGAGAGGGAGAGGGAGCAAAGGAGTGAGAGAGAGAGCAAAGGAGTGAGAGAGAGAGAGAGAGGGAAAGGGAGGGAGAGAGAGAGAGCAAAGGAGTGAGAGAGAGAGGGAGAGAGTGAGAGAGAGAGGGAGAGAGAGAGAGCAAAAGAAGTGAGAGAGTGAGAGAGATAGCAAAGGAGTGAGAGAAAGAAACAGACAGATGTAGAGGAGCAAGAAAAAGAAAGATAGAAGGATATAGAGACAGAGAGAGGAAGAGAGAGAGAAACACAGGCTGGTGTTAATACACATGCCGAACATTGTCATGATTCTATTAATACAGACAGACACAGACAAATAAACACTGTCAAAACAAGGAGATGAGAGATGAGGGAGAGAGAGAGAGAGAGAGAGAGAGAGAGAGAGAGAGAGAGAGGGAGAGAGAGAGGAGAGAGAGAGAATGAGGGAGAGAGAGAGGGAATGAGGGAGAGAGAGAGAATGAGGGAGAGAGAGAGAGAATGAGGGAGAGAGGGAGAGGGGGGTCATGATTCTCAGCAACATTTCAGCAACATTTCAGCATTACATCAGAAGCTGTTGCAAGTTTTACCCAGTCAGTGCCACTGAGGAATCTGATCACTGTCAAGTCATTTTTTTTGCTAGAGGCAAAGCTCATACTGTCAACTCACAGGGCTCATGCCAGGCCAGGCACACACACTGAGGAGGACTTATGGGATTTGTAGTTTGCTTTGGTTGCCTACCTCATAGACTCCAGTGAAGATGGACATGACTTTGCTGAGCACTGCAGCACAGATACTGGCTATGTGCACAAATGGACCCTGAGAATCAAGACAAGGAAGCAGATCGTTGGTTAACAGGTTAACATAGCAACCTAAAAGCAAGCTTGTGTGCATGTGTGTGTATCTTTGCATGTTCAAATGTCTGTATCTCTCTCTGTATATGCATGTATATTATGTATAATTATGTGTCTATATATCCTGTGTGTGTGTGTGTGTGTGTGTGTGTGTGTGTGTGTGTGTGTGTGTGCGTGTTTGTCTGTGTCTATGTACGTACATGCATATACGTACATAGATTTAGTGTGTCCCAATAATTATGTGTGTC
The DNA here is from genome assembly GCF_017589495.1 of Alosa alosa. Classification (NCBI taxonomy): domain Eukaryota; kingdom Metazoa; phylum Chordata; class Actinopteri; order Clupeiformes; family Clupeidae; genus Alosa; species Alosa alosa. The sequence continues at coordinate 1,440,383 of NC_063201.1, forward strand.
TATATATTGTGTGTGTGTTTGTGTGTGTGTGTGTGTGTGTGCATGTGTGTGTGCGTGTGTGTGTGTGTGTGTGTGTGTGTGTGTGTGTGTGTGTGTGTGTGTGTGCGTGTCGTGTGTGGGAGGAGAGGCGTATCGAGTGTGAGAAGGCTTCAGACCCTCAGGAGAGGAGGTGAACGCGGGAGAGAGAGAGAGAAAAGATGATAAATGATCTGGAGTTTGTCTCGGCTCCCCAGCGAAGACACTGAAGAGAGAGGAGGAGAGAAAGGAACGACGGACAGAAGAAGAGGAGGAGAGAAACGAAGGACAGAAAACACTGAAGAGAGAGGAGGAGAGAAAGGAACGAAGGACAGAACAAGAGTTGAGAAACTAACGAGAAGGTGGGATAGAGGAAAGGCAGTAAGAAAGCAAAAACAACCTGACAGAAAGAAAGTAGGCCAAAGTGATCAAATGGGACCTAAACGGCTCAGAGGAAAGGAAATGCTCTGCACATGTGTAGAGATAATAAGAGCTTAAATGAAAACAGTAGGAGTACAACTGACCTCTTTCCCAACAGGCATACCACTGCCCAGTCCAGCTGTGAGGCCAACGACCTTGGCCACAAAAGCCTTCAGTGTGAGATACTCTTTCAGCACCACTCCCCTTAAGATGGTCTTCAGCTCAGGAATGCCTGAACCTGGCCTCAGACACAGAGAGAGAAAGTGACCGAGAGAGAAAGACAGAGAGAGAGGGATAGGGAGAGAGAGAGAGAGAGAGAGGGAGAGAGAGAGAGAGAGAGGGATAGGGAGAGAGAAGGAGAGAGGGAGAGAAGGAGAGAGAGAGAGGGAGAGAGAGAGGGAGAGGGAGAGAAGGAGAGAGAGAGAGAGGGAGAGAGAGAGAGGGATAGGGAGAGAGAGAGAGAGACAGAGAGAGAGGGATAGGGAGAGAGAAGGAGAGAGGGAGAGAAGGAGAGAGAGAGAGAGGGAGAGAGAGAGAGGGAGAGACAGAGAGAGAGGGATAGGGAGAGAGAAGGAGAAAGAGTGGTGCAAAGAGAGAGAAAAAGAAACAAATAAAGACAAAGAGACAGAGAGAGAAAGAGAGAGACAGACAAAGAAGAAATAAAGAGGAGCAAGGAATAAAGATGTATAGAGGAGCAAGGAATAAAGATGTATAGAGGAGCAAGGAATAAAGATGTATAGAGGAGCAAGGAATAAAGATGTATAGAGGAGCAAGGAATAAAGATGTATAGAGCAGCAGAGGAGGGAGGAGAATGATCAGCAAGCCAGCAGTGGAAGGGCAAATGTGGCTGTGACATTCACATATTAACTGCCTCGCTGATTACCATGTCAACAATATTTGATCTAAATGCCACTAGGACAGATTGCTGTAAATGTTCTATTGGAATTCAAGGATTGAAAGTTGAGTTTGTATATCCAGTACGAACACCAAAGGATCAACCAGAGTAGAGATGATAAGCGAACTAGAGGAGAGGAAAGATGCTGAAACATTAAGCAGCGACACAGTGTTTCTGAAGCTGAGCTGGTTCATGAAGAACAACCCCACCAACAATTCTAACAAGAGAAATCAGATGCAGCCTTCACCCTTGTCCAGCAACATCAATCAAAGTGAAACCACAGCACCGGCATTCTGAGCCGGATCCAGATGATCGTGCAGGACGACCAAGACGTGGACACCACTAGCCATATCAGAGAACATTGTCACACTTTATGCCTACAGTGTATCTACAGCAGCTCAGATGATCAACAAACTACCTGTTATGATTAAAGTTAAAGTCAGGGGTCAGATTAGGTCAAGGCGATGTTCAGAAATTGTTCAACTGAATTGTACATACTGAACCTGAACCGTATCAGATAATCTGTTAAGTGTCTGTGGGCGGACTATCCAAGTAAAGTAATTACAGAGCACATGGGCACTCCACGGCAACCCTAACCCTGACCCAACTCTCCACGGCAACCCTAACCCTGACCCAACTCTCCATGGCAACCCTGACCCTGACCCAACTCTCCACGGCAACCCTGACCCTGACCCAACTCACCACGGCAACCCTGACCCTGACCCAACTCACCACGGCAACCCTGACCCTGACCCAACTCACCACGGCAACCCTGACCCTGACCCAACTCTCCATGGCAACCCTGACCCTGACCCAACTCTCCACGGCAACCCTGACCCTGACCCAACTCACCACGGCAACCCTGACCCTGACCCAACTCACCGATGGCCTGTGGAGCGACCAGGTGGCAGAAGAGTGAGGCGAAGGTGATGAGGATCAAGGGGTAGGTGACCCAGGCCAGGTACTGCAGCCCAACGTTTCCTTTCAGCTCCCCGTACACCCACTTATAGGCTGGAGGGCAGAGAGGAAGAGGAGCATAAGAGGAAGGATGAAGCACGTTAAGGAGTCTGAGCGCTTCATTCTCCTTACTTCCACTTTACTTGGATGATCTCTTGATTATCTCTTTGGATGAAGCACGTTAACTCATTGAGTGCCAAAAACGTAATATTACGTTTTTCCTTCCCATGCGTTGAGTGCCAAAAACGTAATATTACGTTTTTAGCTTTTTTTTTAAATTACGAAACTAGACACTCTAACACACCTTATTTGTGATTTTGGGAACTCTGTGATTAATGGAAATGAAATATATGACGATCGAAAACTCATGAAACTCAGAAAAAAATCTGGACATTTTATCTGGACATTTTATCATAACTCGTTGCCTTTTTGTCGAATCAGTGACGCATGCACGCCAGTTCAAAACCAGGCCATTTAATTGGGTCTATCACTAGGTGGCAGTCTCGCCAGGTCTCGCTGATCACTTCCCGGAAAGTTTACACAAGTAAGTAACAGGCAACACTTCATATTTCATGAAAGAAGTATTTCATGAAAGACATATCTCCATGATCCATTTCTAGAAAAAAAAACTGTGATTTTGATGAAAACTAGCCACTGTTTAGCTTGGGATTTCTCAGGAACAGAGGCGTGTAGAAATACACGGTTTGCACCCACCGAGAGCTTAAAGTCTCACCTTTTAAACAAGCCATTGTATGTGTTCATAGCTATAACACAGAATATGCTGTGGCTGTACAAAAATCATTAACAATGGTCTAGATTGCTGGCACTCTAGGACAAAGCCCCCGAAAACAGCTTGGCATTCAATGAGTTAAGAGGTCTGAGCGCCTCATTCTCCTTACTCCCACTTTACTTGGATGATCTCTTGATTATGTCCAGATGCTCATATCATCAATAAATTACCTGTTGACACTCCGTCAACAACGACTTAGTGGTAAGGTTAAGGTTAGGGGTTTGCTTTGGTTACGGTGATGTTCAGGAATTGTTTTTAACTATTTAAGACCAAACTTGAATTTCAACAAACATCGGTACAGGGTGCTTGCCCTTTTCTGAAAGAAAAATTACAAACTTTTTCCAAATGAGTGTGTACATTGTCTGCTTTTTTTGTGTGTGTATTATGAGTAAACAGACTTTGTAAAATACCTTAACTCAAATCACTTTTCCATGTCTGAAAAACAGTAATTCATAATTCCATATTTTTCCAGACTTTCCAAAAGTGCGTCCGTGTGTGTAAAGTATGTGTAGACAGACTATCCAAGTGAAATGCTACCAAAACAACAACTTCACTGGGTCACACTGTCCCAGGCCAGAGATAATTATGTGATTTTCTCTCAGTACATGTTCATTAGTTCATTATGGGTGTTATTTCAGTTAGCCTATTAGCTGGTTTGATTTTCATTATGAGCATCAAACCAGCTAATAGGCTAACTGAAATAACACCCATGCCAATCTCTAGGTTAGTATGTAAGTATAAGTATATATACTCTTTTGATCCCGTGAGGGAAATTTGGTCTCTGCATTTATCCCAATCCGTGAATTAGTGAAACACACACAGCACACAGTGAACAGCGAGGTGAAGCACACACTAATCCCAGCGCAGTGAGCTGCCTGCAACAACAGCGGCGCTCAGGGAGCAGTGAGGGGTTAGGTGTCTTGCTCAAGGGCACTTCAGCCGTGCCTACTGGTCAGGGTTCGAACCGGCAACCCTCTGGATACAAGTCCGAAGCGCTAACCAGTAGGCTGCCCCATTAAGAGCTGTTCATTTGATAGACTGTGGATGAGATGGGAGTGCAGTTCCCTGAAAGTCACTAAATATACAGTACCTCTGGATTTACAAATTCAAAGATGCAATGGTTTTAGCCTGCTGATGTAGGCTGGGGTCAAGCAGCTAGTGGAAGGGAGGTGCATGATGGGAGATAGTGCATTACCCTGCAAGCTCTTAGCACTAGCGTAGTCCATACTCCAGCTCACCAGAGCCATGGTGAGGCCCAGCAGAACCAGAAAGATCCAATCCTCCCCAAGCTTCGTTATGATGTACCTCTGGATCCGTGCTAGACAGTCTACCAACGGATGTAAGAACATCAGCACAGTTGCTGTCTTTAGGCTGCCTTTGACAATTTCACAAGACAATTTCACCACACTCTGAGATTTTGTTCCAATTTGTTTTTAGAAATGCATTACTTGTGTCAATGTGTCAATTATCGGTCTATTGTCTTTGCATGTCGAGCCACGCCCCAGATGATTTTCTTTCATGACAAAGTTTTTCTGATTCTGATGATCTAGCAATCTAGCAATAGTGCACTTTGCTTTAAACATTGTGCTTTGTCTAGTGAAGAATCACAGTCAGTCAATGCTCTGGCATTAGCAGAAAAAGTAGTAGTAAAATTCCTTGTTTTTGGCGTCATAGTCAGGAGCCCTTGTAATATACCTACATGTACCTACAGGAGCCCTTGTAATATACCTACATGTACCTACAGGAGCCCTTGTAATATACCTATATACCTGCATGCCCTTCTACATAGAAAAATGTACTACTTTTGTGACAATTGCTGCAAAATGACAGCCCATATTTACGGTGTTGTTGGCAATAGTCACCTTGGCATTTGGAATAAGGGCGGGTTTTCTTCACTGAGGAGGTGTGGCTGAATCCTGAGGAACCCGGTCCAGTTTCCAAGGTGAAGTGGTGTGGTCGCCCGTGGGTTCTCCTGGCATTCCACTGTCTTTCGGTCAACAGGCGAGCCGCCTCCCTCCTGGCAAAGCTGCCCAGCTGCTCCCTGTACTCCCCATAGAGCTGCAGCAGTGGAAGAAAACCGCATTACCCAGGGTGCAGCTGCTCCCTGTACTCCCCATAGAGCTGCAGCAGTGGAAGAAAACCGCATTACCCAGGGTGCAGCTGCTCCCTGTACTCCCCATAGAGCTGCAGCAGTGGAAGGAAACCGCATTACCCAGGGTGCACCCTGTACTCCCCATAGAGCTGCAGCAGTGGAAGGAAACCGCATTACCCAGGGTGCACAGCAAAACAACCGAGAGAAAACTTCAAGGATGCACCTTTGCCTCAATCAGCCGTTACAATGCAAATAAGGAAGTAGTACTACCTCCCATAGAGCGACAGCTTAGCTGTAAAACAAACATTTGAATTTGTCAGCCAGAGCGAAATGAATCCCCCACAGTGATAAGACAGGGAAGGTAATTAGACTACACATTATCAAAAGTGCATCAGTATTCACTGGATCTGCTGGACAAGGCTGGGCAAATTTACCCAACTTGAAGCAGTTACTCACAACACATGCTCTTGCTGTGTTTTTCCATTTCATGTACCTGTGGATGGTTACTCAAATTACCCCAAGTTCCATCAAGACTACCCTGCAAAACTCGTTTTGAAATAATGGGTGGTGAGGAAGTTTGAAAATATTGATTCATATATCAAATACGCAAGAGCGCTCAAGAGGCCAGAGTAAGCGACGCAGACTGCAAAATGATTAGGCATAAATACGTCATGTTGAGCAATGAGGTTAGGGAGAGCCATGGGTTTGTGAATGGGGAATAATTACAATGCAGCCTCTTACTGTGATTCTGATAGTTACTGGGCGGGAGAGTGAGAGGGAAGGAAGGTGGGAAAGAGAAGAGAGAGAGAGAGTGAGAGACAGACAAACAAGACAAAGAAAGAGAAAAAGAAAGAATAAGAGTGAGTGTAGGAGAGAGAAAGGATAACAGAGAAAGAAACAAAAGAGAGAGAGAAGTTGGAAGATGGTTGGAGTGGCTGAATAAGAGAGGGGGGGGGGCTGATGGAATGAATGAATGACAGAAAAAGAGAGGGAGGGAGGAGAGGCTGCTGCGCTGTGTAGGAGAGAGAGAGAGGCTACTGAGCATGCTCCTGCTGTGTAGGAGAGGGAGAGAGGCTACTGAGCATGCTCCTGCTGTGTAGGAGAGAGAGAGAGAGGCTACTGAGCATGCTCCTGCTGTGTAGGAGAGAGAGAGAGGCTACTGAGCATGCTCCTGCTGTGTAGGAGAGAGAGAGAGGCTACTGAGCATGCTCCTGCTGTGTAGGAGAGAGAGAGAGGCTACTGAGCATGCTCCTGATGTGTAGGAGAGACTCAGCAGCCTGTTACGGTCCTCCTGAAATAGCCTGAGAGGCTCAAACTGGCACAGCATGGAAACAGAGAGGACACACACACACACACACACACAGCATGGAAAAACAGAGGAGCCCAGGAGCCCTAGACCCCAACTAAGACCTGCAGTGGGAGGTATCACTGACACAAGCGCACACGCACAACAAATACACACACAAAGATACACTCACACTCTCTCTCTCTCTCACACACACTCTCTCACACACACACACACACACACACACACACACACTTGTGTACACGCAAAACATAAAAGCGATACACACTCCTATGCCGATAATAACAGGCACACAAAACTTAATCCAAGTGTGAAAGGTCTTTCCAATATCCGAATATACTCCCTCAGCATATCAGGCACCTAAATGCTAACCTTACCCACACAAACACATAAACAAGCATGCCCAACCTTCTGCATCTCTAAAATAGACATAGACAAGGAAAGCTTTCCAACATAAAGAAAATATCCTCACACAGTCTTTGTAAATAGTTTAGCTAAAACAGACACGGCAAGATGTCAAGAAGAAGGGAGTAAACACCCAACAAATAACAACAAAGTGTGTGTGTATGTGAAAGAGAGAGAGAGAGAAAGTAAAATGTAAAATAACCGTAATATTCACATTTCTACAGCATCATTTTCTTCCTCCATTTCTACAAGATAGCATTTTGACTGTTGACACATTCAGCCTCCCTAAGTATCTCTCTCTCTCTCTCTCTCTCCCCTTTGCCAAGCAGCTATAGTGCTACATCATGGATGTCTGCACACGACAGGAATATGTAAAGACAGACTAAACTGCATTGGCAAACAGTTTTCTTTGGGTCCTTGGCGAGCTGCCAGCACGCCTCCGCAGCCTCACTCAATCGGCCTCACAATCCAACCGGGAGAATTAGGATGACGCTTTATTTAATGTAAGCACTGGGTTTCCTTTGATACGGCCCCTGGCTCGCTTTCAGTCGGCTTGCATGACGGTTCTAGGCAAATCAGTTATCTGTTGGTCCCTGCGGGTCAAAAGCTCAATGTTATTCCAGTCCAAAAACACTCTGGGCGGAATACTGCATTTTAAAGTTGATGAATTTATATGTAGAATATTTTAAGACCAAAGAAAAATGGAGACCATAGAAAGCGTGATGGACTTCAGTGACAAACATGGCAATGGATACCACTCCGCAAACACAATGGAATGATGACTACTTTTTAACAGGAAGTTTGCATGCACATTAAAACTGTTCTAGTTAACACCCCTTTCTGGTACCTACAGTACGGTGACTTTGGCGTCCCGCCAGCAGGAATCGAGATGCGCTCGCCGATATATAGATCCAAGACTGGGGAGTGGGGACTATGCCACTGTTTCTATAAATAGAGACTGTTCTACTATGTTCTGTATCTATGCATGTCCTTATATGGATTAAACGTGTTATTTAACCCTATCTTGCATGTCCTTATATGGATTAAACGTGTTATTTAACCCTATCTTGCCTACTGAATATTTCTTGTAGAATATTTCTTTACTTTATCTTGTCTCTACAATGAAACACTGTTCTGATGCTGATGGGGACTTGAGTCCGGACTCTACGCTTTGGTGTTCTGTACCACTCAACACTGCGTGCCATGAGGGCAGACAACAGCATCAGGAGCCCACGGAGGTGGCTATAGAGTGTTGGAGCCCACGGAGGTGGCTATAGAGTGTTGGACAGCATCAGGAGGAGCCCACAGAGGTGGCTATAGAGTGTTGGACAGTCAAGTGATCTCCCACTCTCCCTCAGATCACGCCGTAAAGGTTGAGCGCGTCTGCAGTTCATCAATCACTGGCCTCATGTCCATAAACGACAGACACTTGCACAAGTGCTCTGGCATGTCTCCAGAGTGCGGCTGCCTGATGGACATGCCATTCTGTCTCCATCTGGACTGCGAGGAAGACCTGCACTAAACCAGACGGGCCTGCAACTCCCTTGCTACAGCGGCGCTCAGGGAGCAGTGAGGGGTTAGGTGCCTTGCTCAAGGGCACTTCAGCCGTTTCCACTGGTCGGGGTTCGAACTGGCAACCCTCCGGTTCCAAGCCCGAAGCCCTAACCAGTAGGCCACGACTGCCACTATGGCCAGAGCAACGAAGAGGACTGGTTGTTGGTATTTGTCGGTGCCCGCATTGAGGGATTGCGGTTTGCCTGGTTACATTGCTGATCGGATCATAAACAGCTACAGCAATGAAGAGGATCAAATAATTTGGTGGTATTTGTTGGTAGAGAACCCATCATGAGTGTGGAGGGGGTGGTTCTGGGATGCCAGACACCACTGTTGAGCCTTCTGGAGGTGTTGTGGGCGTAAATCAATGAAACACTATGAAGGAAGGTGCCTGCTTGATCACCCCAGAGGAACGCAATGGAAGGCTGTTCTGTTGATGATGCTTTGTTAGCGATTTGTGATTTGTTAGTGATTTTGGTTTTGATTGTAAATAGGCTTGCTTGGTGATTGGCCGCTGTGTGAAATCCCTTACCTATAGCACTAGGAATGTACTGTAACATCTCACCTGTGTGTATGTGAAAGTAGCTACCTATAGCACTAGGAATGTACTGTAACATCTCACCTGTGTGTATGTGAAAGTAGCTACCTATAGCACTAGGAATGTAACATCTTTCCTGTGTGCATCTCTCCACCCCCCCACCCCCGTGGGCAGCTCTGGCCTCCAGCAGCCAGCCACTGCAGTCTAATTAGGAGCGTCTCTTGAGTCTCTTGAGCTGGGTGACTGATATCAGCAGCACCGCAGGGCCTACTTCTGAAGGAGATGGGGCTCAGGGATGCCGATAACACACAGTGCAGAGCACTTACACTCGCATACTAAACAGACGCTTGTATCCAAAGTGGCGACAGTAGAGATGAAAATTTGCATTTTTGCTTGCAATTCAGATGAGCACTGAGCAGAAATTCAGCATGCCATTCATGGCCCTTAACTTTTATAGCACTGCATGCATTTACTACTGAGAGACATAGAAGTGACATAAATCTTTCATATAAAGAGCAATATCTGCTGTGTTAAAGGAAAAACTCTGGCGATTTTTCACATAGATCTCCGTTTTTTCTAGGTCACACAGTACTGTTGATACAAAATAAATAAAAAAAAAAAAATCGATACTTCCTAGCTCGAGTTGCTGCAGCCAACAGCCTGAGTAGCCAGGCAGCTACAGTGCTACGCTCAAGGGGCATGAACATGGGGCAGCTACAGTGCTACGCTCAAGGGGCATGAACATGGGGCAGCTACAGTGCTACACTCAAGGGGCATGATTTAAAAGATGTACTTACAGTGATCTCGAAAAACAGAGATCTGTATGTAAAATCAGAGTTCTAATTTGCATAAGTAATATAAGTCTGTGTATAGTATGTGGTATGTATATTAACACAGTAGTAACCAGCTGTAGGCCTTTTTTACTCCCCTTCATAATACAAATGTTAAAAGCTGATGTGCCATTTTGAGCCTGAGAACAGCATCCCCAACCATTTGTGGCATTTCTACCAACAGGTTTCATGCAAGACAGCCAATAACTGTTTGCTTCTGGCCTCAAAATCTGGTGAACCGACCGAACCACCGTTTTGATGGCTGACAGAAAGCAGAGGTTTTAACGGAAGGGCCGCCAGTAATCAAAAACTGGCAGCAATTTCAAACATCTCATCTGATACCAGTCACAGAGCTGCAACAGTCTCATACAGACACACACACACACATTGACTTCGTGTCAGAAATAACTCAATCACCGCAGCCTGGGGCGTGAGATTGTGAACTCTGAATGCTGGATAGGATTTAGTACAAACACACACACACACACACACAGAAATAACTCTCACATGGTCAGAGCTGTACTAATCCACATGTGCAGCCTGTGCAAAAACACACATACAGCATGGAGGCACCATATTTAATTCATGCACATTGTCCCATATTGTAAATAATTTAAAACACTGCTTTGAACAATGTGTGTGTGTGTGTGTGTGTATTACAGTGACATTGGCTCTCTTATGCCTTTCCAACCATATAATATCTATTAATCTATCTTTTATGAAACACACACACACAGACAGACACGCACATGCTCTGCATCAGCTCTGCTGAACGCTAACCAGTGCTCTGAGCTCCACTCTAATGAAAAGAGTGTTTTGGCCATGATGAGAAGCTGGTCTGTGTATATTTAGCTCATGTTAAATAAACACACACAGTTGTTCCCCGTGCCCCGTAACCATTATTCTTCATCAAATCATTAGAAACAAAAGGCAGATGCCTATAATTATAGCCGCTGGAGCAGCGCACAGCTACAGCGAAAGCTACAGCGCACAGCTATAAATTCCCTCACACCTTCACCAGCGCTGTTTCTTATTCGCTTTGCCAAGCAATAGATGCCAACGCTGAGCCAATGCTGGATGGCAGCGCCAGTCCTCCTTATATGCAAACACACAGAACAGTTCTCTTCTCATGCAATATGTACATTGCTCCATATGATGCTGTGGGTAACTATGACAACTTCTGCACATCAGCAGCTGTATTGTTCAGGGTAAAGTGTATTACATTTCACTGCACCTTGTTTTTAAAAGATTTTATAAATAATGAATTGATGTCTAAAAATGTGTCTTTATGTTGTTGTAAATTGGCTGTAGCAGACCACAGAGAATTACTGACCTTTACTGAATAAAGTTGAATGAACATTTAGCTGGCAACAATAATCTGTTTACTTGCTTCAAAAAGCACACCAGCTATACAAACACAGATAAGTTTTGTAGTGAGAATCTATTTACGACCGATTATGTAAACGCAATAGCGCTTCAGAAGGGCTTATATTTTTACTGGTCTACTGCCAGGCACAAAAGACTCAGACAACAGCCTAATGTAACTGAAAACTACTCACATAATATTGCTTGGCAGAAGCTTTTCTATGTTCATTAATAAAATGTTATAAATATGAAAATAATGTGAAAACAAAAATCAAACCCCTTGTCCATAAACAACATATTCTTATGACCCCTTGTACATAAACAACATATTAGTATGTATAGTTGCATGCTGCAGCATTGCCCTCCTACCTCCTCTCTGTCTGTCGGTGTGGGCATTGTGTCCAAAGCTGTTGTCTTGTTTCTTTGTTGTGTAAACCAACACACAGCACCCAACTAAAGTCATCACAGCATCCAACATCAATATATAATCCTAAATGGGCAAGGCCATTGCCTGGGAGGCTCGTGCAGGTGAGACAGGTAGGTGGAGGTGGCCGAAGTAGGAGTCACAGATAAAGAAAACTTGTATGTGAAAGTCAGAGAGAAAGAGTATGAGAGATAGACAAGGAGAGAGGGAGAGAGAAAGAAAGAGAGAGAGAGAGAGAGATTTAAGGCATGTGACATAAGGAAGGACCATACTGGCCTTCTAGATCATGACTTTGGAAGTAGAGACAGGACCAAATATACAGTGAAGATAACAGCGATCGAGGAGGGGGCGGCAAAAACAGAGAAAGAGGAAGCACCATACTACCTTCTAGATCATTCTTCTAATCTAGACCATCACTTTGCACACCTGCTGATAGATGTGTGTGTGAGAGGAGTAATCAGCTGATAGATGTGTGTGTGAGAGGAGTAATCAGCTGTGAGGAGACCCGTGTCATCACTGCAGTGATTTATTGATACTGGGCCCACCGTGAGAACAGCGCTTTGAGCTCGGCCAGAGTGTCGGACACAGGAATGGCATTCTCTCTCTCCCTCTACTTCTCTGTCTCTCTCTCTCACACAGCATCCATCATTTCATCAGTCATTCAGTCTGTTTGTCTTCCACCATCTCTCCATCCATTACTCAACTGGTGTTTGCTTCCCGTTTAGATGCAAGGCTTTTCCCCAGCTCCAGTCTCACGCTGGTCAGCTACTGTAAAACCAAGCACAACCACAACCTGTGTGTGTAAACCAAGCACGACCACAACCTGTGTGTGTAAACCAAGCACGACCACAACCTGTGTGTGTAAACCAAGCCCGACCACAACCTGTGTGTAATAGTATGTGTCCAAACATAAACACTCATATGCCATTTGGTCATGTGTGTATGTCCACACACACACACAGGTACACTATCTCTGTAACTGTTTGATATCTCTGTGTGCTTAGGTGTGTTTGTTTAAGTATTATATTACTCTAGTGAAACAATGCTTTTGATGTCTGTTGACTTTCACTGGACATTTCTCAGTAGTTTCATGCAGCCAGTTGCTTTTCGATTTCTGGAGACCTGGTTTATGCGCTGAGCTGTTTTCACTGTCCAGGATGAGCGTCGAGTGGTCAGTATGTCCCCTCTGGTTAAGAGGGAGTTGACAGAGAAGCTTAAACACAAGACAATGTTATTAAGTGTGTGTGTGTGTGAGAGAGAGAGTTTGAGTTATGACAGAGTTAGAGAGGACTAAAAGGAAATGAGTGAGAGCTGCTAACAGATGTCTGCAGTGAAGGGCACTGTGACTTTGAGAGTTAATTAAAAATAATAATAATGACAGATTCCTCAGTGCCCCATGTGTGTGTGTGTGTATGAGAGAGAGAGAGAACACACTTCTGTATGTGTGTTTGTGTGCGTTTTTCCTACCAGGGGATGATGATAAAATCAGACTCATTCACTGAGTGACAGATGAAGGACATGGACCACCAAAAGCACTCCCAATCTTACACACACACACACTTACACACAGAGCACCCATGGGTATTACAAAAAAAGACAGAAAACAGATGTCTCCCAGTAGTTTTCCACAAAACAGATGAACACCCACAGATAAAAAGCTCCCCCTTCACACACTCACATAGTACATGTGTGCCAATGCAGACATCTCCGCAATCTCACTGCATGTATTATTCAGCTCTACAAATCTGCCCAGCACCCGCCGGTGCCCAGGCGGCTCTTCTATACACTTACGCTGCGTCTCCTCACTCAGAGCTCAACAAACATACGGGATAAACGCTCAATGAGGATTACCAAATGACTTTCAATTTACATGACTCACAAAAACCCATCAACATATTATAAGCAAACAGTAATGAACATAACAAAGTATAAGCATAATTGAATGTATTACCATACATATATAACAATGCAGGTTAAACTCATTTCTAAACTCCTGTGGACATAAATCCTGTCCCTTTCTGAATGTAAATGTAATATAATGAATTTAAAAGTAATCTTTCCAAATACATTTTTAATATTAATGCATCAATAACAATAATATTTCCTTACCAGAATTTGATCTACATTCAAAACAGTCTCGAAGGTGTTGATTGGATCGCTTATCATTTTCTATTCTTGATGCTATCTATCTTTGTACATCACCAGTCCCTCACACCAGCATGTCTCTGCCTACATCGGTCTTATACCTCTATTCTCTCCTTTTCTCCTTCAAAAAATGAACAAAAAAACCTTCCAGTATGACTGTACCTGCCCCCTGTGTACCTGAGGAGGTTCATTACTGTATGCATTGCAGACAGGGAGCGACAAATAAAGACTGCATTACCCAGAAACCCACTGAAGAGGTCAACTCCACAACCAAGACTTGACAAAAAGCTGTCAGCAGCTCTTAATCGGATGGCCGCGTGGTCCCCTGAGATGTACTGGTCATCTAAGCAGACTCATGGTGAGGCAGATCAGATCACATTAAGAGCTCATATGGGTATGTGTGCAGCCAGTGAGTCTGCACGCCACAGATGATGGATATGTGGCAAGGTCACTCATGACTCAAGGTCATTCCTGACTCTCATGACAGGAAAACCAGCATGCACGCGGAGGTTTCATCGTGCTGACCATGCAGAGCTGAGCATGTGCAGACCGTCCTGTCCTTCACGATGACCTTGGCTTAGACCAGACTGAGCACTCTGGTGGAGACATAGGTACCGTCTTTGGCTTCAAGTGCTCGATAGACCCCTTTATTTCAATGTGTGTCAGTCATGTGCGCTCACATACACACACACACACACACACACAACATCACCTTCTTTAACAAACCACATTCCTCATTCTGGCCCTCATGCAAGCCATCAATATCTGCAGTGAACCTGATAACCCCAGTAAGTAGTGCACTGTGGTCAATTATATTGAACAATGTTTGATGTTGTTTAATTAATCACTCCACTCTACTCTCTGTCCCCCACTACGCTCTCTGTCCCCCACTACTCTCTCCTTCCTCCTCTCTCTCTCTCTGTCCCCCACTACTCTCTCCTCCTCTCTCTCTCTCTCTGTCCCCTGTCTCTCTCTCCTCCCTCTCTCCCCCCACTACTCTCTCCTCTCTCTCTTTCTCTCTCTCTCTGTCCCCCACTACTCTCTCTCTCCCTCACCCACTACTCTCTCCTTCCTCCTCTCTCTCTCTCTCCTTCCTCCTCCTCTCTCTCTCTCTCTCTCTCTCACCCTACTCTCTCCTCTCTCTTTCTCTCTCTCTCTCTCTCTCTCTGTCCCCCACTACTCTCTCTCTCCCTCACCCACTACTCTCTCCTTCCTCCTCTCTCTCTCTCTCCTTCCCTCTCTCTCTCTCTCTCTCTCTCTCTCTCACCCACTACTCTCTCCTCTCTCTCTTTCTCTCTGTCCCCCACTTCTCTCTCTCTGTGTCTCCAGCTCTGTATTTCTGTCTGCTTCACTGTATGAGGACACTGCATGTAAAACAGGGCTGTGTGTGCCAAGTCTGCTTCACTGTATGAGGACGCTGCATGTAAAACAGGGCTGTGTGTGCCAAGTCTGCTTCACTGTATGAGGACGCTGTATGAGGACGCTGCATGTAAAACAGGGCTGTGTGTGCCAAGTCTGCTTCACTGTATGAGGACGCTGCATGTAAAACAGGGCTGTGTGTGCCAAGTCTATTTTGCATATGACAAACCTATTCCAAGCAGTGCAACATAAGTATAACACTAAATGTTTAGCCACCTGGAAAAAGGTAAAGAAACATTCATTATTTGAAATAAATCCCTCTGGACTGAGCTGGACTCTGTGCTCCCCTCCAGGCTGACCTGTGATTGGATCCTGGTTTCCAACAGCATGATTTTCCAGGGCATCTCTAAAATAAATCTTTATGGCAACGCTTGTAAACAAAACATTTCACTGCAGAATCTGAATCACTGCAGAGCTAAACAAAATGACAATGTCAATAAAATCTATCTGCAAAAGACAGGTCACATAACAGAAATGTAGGGAGGAAAAACAAGTCACTTTAAACCAGACAAAGCAAGAGAAGCTTGTTGTTGTCTCAAAAGCTGATACAGTCTGAGTCTCAGGCCTAGTCCACACGTACCAAACCGATCTTTTTTTCCTCCGTCTTCCCTGGAACCGTATCAAGAATATTTGCGTCCAAACGGATCCATCTCAACACGACTCAACATCGTTACTTTTACCCCAGGCCTATAGGTGGCAACTGTTTCTTTACAGAAATTGACCAAAACTTGGCGCTTTACAAACAGACAGAATAGGCTACTAATTTAAAATGGCTAGTGCAAGGAAACCAGAATTGTTTGTGTGGACTGATGGTGAACTGTCAACTGTAGTCAACTGTAAAACTAATACACTTTTATTTTTACGGTTTGTGAAGGGTGCAGTCCCGTCTCCTTTATTTGGCTAACGCAGGTAGGCCTACTAATCACCTTTTACTTTCTTTGGTTGTAGGATTCACATTAGTTTAGTCCGTGATTCACATTAGTTTTGGCTATCACCGCAATTAGGCTACTAAACACAAGGCTTACCCAAGTTCTAGGCTATTCTGTCGCCATATTTATAATATTGCTATAAAACCTTCGTTAGTAACAGTCAATACTTTTTGCCTGCATCAAATCACGCATTTGCATTCAGTGTGCTACCATCGGCTTAACGTGAGTTCTAAGCATCTTTGTATGCTTATATCTGATTTCACTCGACTGTGAATGCATGTATATATGTTGTAAGACATGTAAAATAAATGAATGACACTGGCACTACGCACAAATTAATGTAGCCTAAACTTACACGACTTTCCTAATAACTTAAGTTCTCTGGGCCACTGACAGTAGGTAGAATGCATTAAAAACACCGGGAAAAACAGTGTTCAGTCCACCAAGTCATAAGCTATCGGTGGCCACGCAAGAAAGCACCAGTTGTGATATTTACCTTCACGGAGTGTAATCGAGGTAATGTCATGTATGAAAACTAGTATTGTTAGGCAATACTATAAGTGCAAGTCCAGGGCAGCTGAGGTGTGGCGATGACATCATCGATGTGCGGTTTCGCTGTCTAAACGAATTCAAACAGGCTACTGTTTCAGATTTTTCCACTCTGGGACCAGGTTTCAAGAAAGTGCGGTTTCGGGCAGTGCATTTACAGGATTCGTTTGGACGCTCGGCGAAGACGAAGCAAAACCTCTGCGTTTAACCTAAAAAGCGTCTCCGTGTGGACAGGCCCTCACTTATCATGTCAAAGGCATCTTCTTGCACAGACAGAGGCTATTAACTGTGAAACATAATCCCCAAATAAACCCCCAAGCATTTATTTATGATATTTGAGCAGTTCTGGAAGGGAACTCAGATGCTCATTTGCTGTTGCAGTGTAATATGTTATCTGAATCCATTTAGACAGCTTGTTTACCAATACCCTCATAAAAATCAATGTATGCTTTCTGAAACTACCACTGTGTGAAAAGTGGTATATCCAAGTCTCCAGGAGCATTAGGGCAAGTAAATGGCCGTCTATCCGACTGAGTGGCAGAGGTATTCCGATTCCTGCAAAACTTTGTCACACAGAGTTACAAACATCCACGATTGTCCGAATACAGCAGTTAAACCTAGCACTGGGTGTATATTTCCACAGTACTATGAATACGGGCCAGCAACACACACATTTTTCAATTCAATCCATTGCATCTGAGTGGTAGCCTACTGTACTATTTTGAATAAATTCAGCATTCTAAGGAGTATGAGGCTTGACATTGAGATGAGAGGACTGACATTTTTTGTATGTGAAAATGTTAATATGAAGCAATTTGGTGTTTCTCTTCTAATATTTAATACAGTGAGTTTATAACAAAATCATTCTTACCAGTAAAAAGTATAAAGTGAGAGCAATGGTTTAGATTTTTCTGAGCTACACTACAACATGTGGTTGTTATCATTACCTTAACATAACATCTCAGATGGGGGCGCTTGTCATAGTCTTCAGGGTTGGTTGTCACATGTTATATTATGTAGCTCATTAAAATGTAAATTAAAGTGAGTAGCCGCGTTTCACTAATTCACGGATTGGGACCAAATTTCCCTTACGGGATCAAAAGAGTATACAGTATATACTTTATACTATATATTATACTTATACGTATATACTTATACTGTCTTTTTTGTCCTTCGTGGAGAAGAAGGGATTTTTCAAATTTGGAGCAAATATTTGGACGTTGCAAGTAGGGCTGGGATAAACTATAATTTTTTAAACGATTAATCTAGCAATTATTTTTTCGATGCATCGATTAATCTAACTATTCATTTTTTCAGTCGATTATCTCCCCATTAATTGACTAATAGCAATTTATACATGTTGATTGAAGAAACATGAATTCCTTAACATTGCAATATTATTGCTCTTGAAATTCCAAAATAAAAGACTATACAAGTGCAAAGTAATGCATTCTTAGTCAGAGGTAGCATTCAATAAAGTTCAGTAGTGTATAGGGTTAATTGAGTGCCTGTCACTTTAAGACGCTCGTGAGGTAACCCTTGCAATTGTAACACTAAAACACAATTAAAAGCCTGCTGATGTGTGGATGCTATTCATAACGGTTCGTAGTCTACTTCTCCTTGGGACAAACACTTTTGAGTCTTGGAAAACACTTTTCCATTTACATCGGGATTTTGCAAACATTCAGTGTCAGAGTCAATAAAATGAGCCCTGCATGAGTAACGAAATTGACAAGCAGCTGTAAGTAAGCATGCTAAACTCAACATCCAAACAGTATTCTAATGTTAGCTTTGAGATACTGCTTGATTGCATAACTTAACTTAGTACATTGAGGAGAGACTAAACTATGATAAGACCTTAGCAGAGTTAACTTTAATGCAGCAGTTTTGAACAAATTTGCGCAGCATTGTGACGATGCTAAGCGGATTTAATAGCAATTTAGCCCACCGTCTTCTATGCAATAGTTCTATGTGGCAACAACAATCCTTCAACATTCGTGAATATTTTGTTTAATGCACGGAGGAGGGGCAGCGGGCTCGTTACGAGAGAGAGCGGGCGGGGCAAGGAAAGGCTGCGTGTGCAAAGAGTATAGAAGCCCAAAGCGCAGCTCAATGAAAGGATTTTATCTTATCTTTAATTTAAATAGTAGCCTACAACATAGACCTGTGTCGGACGGTTTTGATTTCGTGGTGCCCAGCCACAGATTAGTCTATGCATGGGAAACACTTGACGAAGTGCTTGACGAATCGACGCGCATATTTTGCATCGACGTATTTTTTGCGTCGACGTCATCGATTACGTCGACGCGTTGTCCCAGCCCTAGTTGCAAGCATACTAAGAACCACGAAAGCAAATCGCGTATGCCTAAACTGTGTGGATTGTGCAAAACTGAACAAAGCAATTGGAAAATGTCTGCTCTAGGCTACTTCAAAGATGTAATGGACGGCTTGTTACAGTGCGGCTTTTTCACCTATTGGGGGCTAAGGCACACCAAAGATCAAAGCAATACGGCAAGTAAAGTAAAGCATGTCACACTGACACATTGTTATCTAGGCAATAACAGGAGTGTTCATTCTCATGCCCATGTTTCTCTATACAGTATACTCATGAGCTGAGAACACAGTGTTGGCATACAGTATGCTCACATGATGATGTTTCTCTATACAGTGTACTCATGAGCTGAGAACACAGTGTTGGCATACAGTATGCTCACATGATGATGTTTCTCTATACAGTGTACTCATGAGCTGAGAACACAGTGTTGGCATACAGTATGCTCACATGATGATGTTTCTCTATGTGTGCTCATGAGCTGAGACCACAGTGATAGGCATATGCTCACATGATGATGTTTCTCTATGTGTGCTCATGAGCTGAGACCACAGTGATGGCATATGCTCACATGATGATGATTGAGCTTTTTGATCAAGAAGCTGTGTCATAGATGCATTTAAAATAGCCTATTTCATGAAACTGTATAGAAGCACATTAGGTTCCTCAAAATTCCACACCTCACGGCACACCAGTTGAGAACCGCACGCCTAGCCTATGTATTAATGGAACTAGAAGTGTTGACTTGATGGCTTAATGTTCCATTCTAGGCTACAGCTCAAGCAGGTGGAGACGGCATAGGCTATCCCAGTGCTGAAGGAACACTGAACACTGGCCCACTGAAAAGGTATGCACGGCTAACATGTTTTGTGTGTATATTATCATAATTGTTTTACAGTCTACCTGGCAGTTTAGGCTTTTCTAAATCGACATGGATTTCTAATCAGTCTCACTGTTTGCACTGAACAAGGAATGCACTTAATGTCGTACCTGTGACGATGACAAATAAAGATATTCTATATTCTATTCTATTCTATTCTATCTTCTTCCCAGAGATCCACCACAACAACGTAATAATGTAGAGGGACTACAGTCATTTCCTGTGTATTAGCCACATTGTGTGTAAACCGCAGGACAGTATTTTATGCAAGTTAAAAAACTATATTAATACCATATTAACTGCACCCATGTATTAACCTCATAGTTGAATACATTTTGTAAAATCAATGTATAAACCTTGGCTAATAGTTGGGAAATTACGGCATGGCCTGCAATTATTCAGGTAAGTTACAGTGTGTCCACAAGCCCCCTGCTAAATCTACTCTACAAGCTACATTTGTGCCAATTCCAGTTTTATAGTATAGGTTGGATTTCCCCATCTCTCTTCGAATACCATGTAAGCATTCTTACATTTCATTGCCTACTCAGTTGGTGCGTTCTTCTCATCCATGTCCTGGTGCTTACACTGGGAGACAAACATCATGGGTGGGTTGCACCAACAAGGATTACATTTTAATGTGGATTAACCTGGATCCAGTTGCACCAAACTTTAAACCTAGTCTAAAGATGAGCATTTAAACCCCATTCAAAACCTAGACCACGCCGTAACCAACTCCAGCCAACCCAGAGGTGTAACTTGACTGGCTGTTGAGCTTAAATATCAGCAACCTTTTGCCAGAATGACGTCTCTGCCATTAACACACTAAAAATGACTAAACTAAACCTTCCAACTTCTCCCCAGTCGAAGACACATATACATTTCAGAGATAGATTGAAAAGGTGAACAGACTCATCCGTTAATGTTGCGGCCTTCATTTTTGTGGATGTCCTAATTTTACCTCCTCTTCCCTCTCCCTACTCGTGGCCCTCTCCTCCTCTCAGCTCCAGCTGTAACTGAACTCTGGGGTTAAATTTATCCCCACTGACCCAGCAGTCTGACACACTTCGCCTCTTCGCTCTCTCTCTTTCTGAAAATACCTCCTTACATCTGTATGCACTCACACACCTCTGCTTCTCTTCTCTCTTAATCTATCTGCTATCTATCTATCTGTCTATGTATCAGTTACATTAACAGAACCAATCATCTGCTTCCTATCCTATTCCACCTATCAAACGATCTGTCTGTCTGTCTGTCTGTCGTTCTTTATATCTTATGTTCTCTTGTTCTATCTATTGTCTTATCTATCAGAGCTTGTGTTTTCAGTGCTAAGTGCTCTACATTAATGATGTGCGACTGACGTCCCCTCACTCTAATGACTGTCTCACAGTCCCACCGACGATGAGTTAACTACAGCTGTTTGACCTGGAAGTGACATCACTAAGCGGCAGCCATTAACGTGTCTATGACATGCATAGGTCAGACTGTGTGCTGAACAGTTCAACAAATCAAAACGTTTATTTTGTTTTGTCCAGGTGGTACAGCAGGTGACTGGATACTAACATACGATCCGAGTTGTACTCTCTTGAGGGAAAAACAACAAACTCACAAATAAACAAACAAAATACGGGGCAGAAGACAGAACTGATTGCTTAGTATGAACACAGGATGATGCAAACCTTGGCATGCCAGGAGACCAATTAAGTTATTCCTAGAGTAGCCATACACTAATAGAGATTAATCTAATATATAACAATGTTGAGTTTATAAATAGTGCTGCTGACAGTAAGTCCAACTGTGTGTGTGTGTCCTGAGACCTGGAGGGAGTATGGGGCTTGTGTGTGTGTGTGTGTGTGGGGGGGGGCTGTCTTGTAGAGAGAGAGATGGAAAGAGAGGAAAGAGTGAAAGTATTGACAGAGTGTCACCTCTTCTTCTCACTTTCACGCTGTCACAAGACACCCACCTTCCACACATACTGCTTCTAAACTTTACACTCACCCCCACACACGCTAATACACACACACACACACACACACACACACACGCATACATGCACAAACACAAACACACTCACAAACAAAAACCTTCAACCTTAGACACATACCCGAAACACAATATTCCCACATACTGCTCCTCACCCTCCAGCCACACACACAGGTTTAGCATTCTCTCCCTCCATAACACAATAACAGCCAAGAGGTTGATTAGCTGTGCCGTGAGCTGAAACACTGTGTTCTTTAAGGGATGGAAACGCAGTTATGTCAACTACGCCGTTCTGTCAACTACGCCACGAACTGGGAAGAGTAAGAGGAGAGGTGATATATGTATATTTAACTTTGCTCAGGTTACCACGGCGATGCTACGCTCTCTGTATGAATATGTATTTATATCCGCCGTCTGACCAACTAATGGCTTTCCAATGCAGTCACTTAAAGAAGGAAGCATACGTTGTGCAATTGCCTAATGCCTCTCTCATTACCAAGGCACAGCCACTGGCAATTTACTCTTGATTAATTGTTTTCTCTTTGCGAAATGAATATAGATAGTTTTACATAAAAATAAATATCACCACTCTCTTTACATGGTTTCAGTTACTATTATTATCAATATGATCCTGAACAAATAAAGAGTAGTTATTGTTCAAATATATGCCATCTGCCAGTGGTTCTATCAGCAGAACTGTAGTAACTATTTTGAGATTAGAACTCAGTTGATAAGCAAAGCTCTGCATCAATGTCACTACAGGTATATTGGTGACAGCAGATGTAGAACCATGCTAACCTAACAATGCACATGTGAAATATTGAACTATAACTGTCAACAACTTGATTTTCAAGTGAATAGTTTGAACCCAACTTTCTTTGCAGTGTGATCTTATGATCAGTCAATGCAGAATAGCTGCAAGACTCTTCTTGCATCTCTTGGTTCCTCAATGTCAAAGAAGTTACAGTCTGGAAGCATGCGTTCCACTACTACACAAAAAAAAAAAAACGAGAACCGGGGCACAAGGACAAGGTTCTAACAGCTGGAATCTGGCGGTTCTAAAGCTATAGAAATGCAGAAGTGCGGTTCTAAAGCTATAGAAATGCAGAAGTGCAGCAGCTCATGGCACCTAAGGTCAAGTCAAAGAGGAGAGAGCCAGAGAAAGACAGACAAAAGGACGGACAGACTGACCAGGGTCGGCTGGTATCTCAGAGCCTTCCTTTGCGACGCATCTGCAGCCATCGACACACAGTCACTGGCCCAAAAATAAACCCAGTGCACAACTTTGTCTAACCCGCAGAGCTGAATGCACGTACACACACACACACACACACACACACACACTTGTGCACGCTCACAAACACACACACTCTTAAACATGCTCTCTCGCTCTCCATCTCTCTCTCACACACACACGTGTACACACACACACACTCATACTCATACACACGCACACACACACTCCAGAGGATTAGGAGTTGATTATGATGATTATAGTTATGTCCCCACTGAGACCAGAAAGGCCCTTCCTCATTTAGTTTGTGCTATAGGTGGACTGAGAGAGAGATGGATGGATGGATAGGTGGACAGAGAGAGATGGATGGATGGATGAATGGATGGACAGAGGGAGTGAGAGATGGAGGGATGCAGGGTATGGAGAGACTGGGGGAAAGAGAGGCAGTCAAATGAGGGGAGAAAGAACACACCGTCGTCACATCCTGACTAATTGATGCTCAATGGGATTTTCATCTCTTGGAAGCAGCGTGTGGCTTAGCGCTTACACCAGCCTGTATTAACCTAACACACGCCCCCAGCTTTAACATGATATACACACACACACACACTTTCAAGCTAATATGATACACACAAACACAGCCTAGAGATGATATCGCTCTCTCTCTCACACACACACACACAGTTGCACTGCCAGACGTAACCCTTGCAACACGTCGGAACGGCAGCCATGCATTACCCCACCCGGTCGGATTTCCGTTTTGTGCCGTGGTGCCTGCATGCATGTGTGTGTGTGTGTGTGTGTGTGTGCACCAGAGTTGGCAGGGTTTTCGGAAGGGTAAGGTTGAGGGAAGAGGTGGACCTCCCCCGTTGGTGGGCCCCAGTGCAATGTGATGAGGGTCTGCTCCAGGGGTCTACCAGAGGGGGGGTGGGGGAGAGAGAGAGAAACATGACCGCCCATGACAGGTCACACCTCATCAGCGTCCAATTCCCATCAGGCTCCTACTCCCATAATGCCCCTCAACGCATCCATGGTGACCTGCTCCAGGGCTGACTGCTCAAACCACCTGTGCTTGAGTACCATTTAACCCCACCCCAGCCCCTCCTCACAACACACACAAAAACAACTTTCAAACCACGAATCACATCATCTACCTTTACCCAATGAGTGACACCATCAAATAACCAAAATATTCTTTGGGAAATATTTGCGTATACACTGTTCTAGAGTAATATTCTACCCGCATTCTACAGTCATATTCTACTCTACACAAACTACTTACAAGGGAATCAGTTTTGTGCTTGAGGATAACATGTTATAGGTCTCTCACACACACACACACACACACACACAGCTAATGTGCTGAGGCCACGTTTCCCTGTTCTGCAGAGCACATGCGTGTGTGTGTGTGTGTGTGAGACTGAAATCCGAGTGAGTCAGATGGGAAACGCTGGAAAAATGTGTCACAGCAGAACCAAGGGCTTGCTGGAGAAATGAGCCCCAACAGCTGGGGAGAGAAAGGGAGGGAGGGAAGAAGGGAGAGAGAGAGGGAGAGAGATAAAGAGATTGAGACAGGAAAAGAGAAAGGCACGGAGATCGGCTGATAGATAGAGAGAGAGAGAGAGAGAGAGAGAGAGAGAGAGAGAGAGAGAGAGAGAGAAAGAAAGAACAGGAAAGAGAAAGAGTGAAAGAGATGTGTAGCCCACATGGACTTATTCCTGCCGCTAGTGAGGGGTGAGCCTGTCATATTACTCCACCCTCCCGCTGAGGGAGCAGGCTGTGCAAGCCACACACAGGTAGCCACACACACACACACACACACACACACACACAACCAACCTAAGCAACCAGCAAACAAAACCAAAATATCCAGCTCAGCACAGCACAGATTAAGATGGTTAACATACAGTACATATAACACCAATGTGGGCGCGCGCGCACACACACACACACACACACACACACACACACACACACACACACGCAGCTAACCATCTCAACAAGAACTACACAAAAAACAAGACATAAAGAGGAGTACTTTTTTATTATTATTATCTCAATATACAGCATAACAGTTCATACTCCAGTACAAAAATACATGTTTACACACTATAAACAGCCCGGTCAGGCTCTGTTGCGCTTTGAGTGCATATATATATATATATATATATATATATATATATATATATATTCTGAGGGTTCGGTCAGAGTCCCGGTCAGTTGCAGAGGTGGAAACCTGCCATTATGGCCAGTCCCTCAGGCCAAAGCACTGCAGGTGTGTGACAAACCTGAGGGGCCAACTCATTAAGGAGGATTACGTCTGCACGGGGACCAATGTTGTGGTCAGGAGCCATCGCCAGGACAGCCTGGACGCACCACAGGACAGATAGGCCGAGTGAGGAGTGTCATTGAATTTCCGACACAAGAACTTTACAGCAAGAGGGCGAGGCCGCGGAGACGCCCATGTCTCTATATCGGTTTAGCTTTGGGGAGGGATGCTTTGAGTTGTTTTTAAATGAAGTTTTTTTTCCCTTCTGGTTAACACTGCAGAATAAAATGTTGGGGGGTAATTGTGCGGAAAACAGTCATTTCTGCCACTCTGTTCTGCTACTTCTGTGTACAACATCATACTCAGCACAGGTGCAGAATAAACAATTAGTGCCAAAAGACTGACTGGCATAGTGATGCTCAGAGAGGCAGAAGAGGACGCTCAAATCCATTTATCACAATCAACTGATGCTTTTGCCAGATCAACACTGTAGATCAACAAGCAGCCAAGTGCTGATTCCACAGCTGTGTTTACAGAGTGACAAGTTGACAACAGTTCAAAAAATTATTAAATTAATCTAACTATTTTGGTAATCGGTTAGTGATTTCGTTGCATTTTTAAGGAAATTACCTCAACATTCTCGAATTGCTGCATCTTAAACTTGAATATGTTCAGCTTTACTTACTCCATAACAGTAAATTAAATATCTTTGGCATGTGGACAAAAGAGGACATTTGTGCTTTGGGAAACATCAGTTTTCTGACATTTATCGATCAAACGACTAATAGATTTATTTAGAAAATAATTAACAGTTTAATCAACTATGAAAAAAACGTTAGTTGTAGCCCTAGTGGAACTAGTCAAACGCGCACATACACCAAACCCAATCTTTCTGACTCTCTCTCACACACACGCACGAACGCAGACACTTGTGGCCGTATTTCATCGTGTCTGTTATACCACCTGGGATAATCATCCTCTCCTAGGCTAAATCTGAATACTTTGAAAGGTTAAGTGGACTTTGAGCCCGTGAGCATCCGAATTCATTTCTGAGAACGTAGGTCATCTGGACTCCAAATTCACTATAAATAAAGAGCGGCGTCTCTAAATAGAGTAGAACTGCCAGAGGTGGGCGCCTGATGGCCCAGTGTCCCAGACTACAAGACGCGTTTCTGAGCATGGCACACATTAAAGAAACAGACCTCATTCTTACAAAGCTGCCTTAGCACCAGCAAAATTGACATTACGCAGAGAAAACGACGTTGGGAAAAGTGGAGCCTGTGACATAACGATGGGACTTGTAGAATATCTTCACAAGTCAGTTAAACTCAAAGGTCAAGACCTTGATTCTAAAATGCGACTTCACTGCAGACCTAATAAGAGTAGTCGCAAGCTCTCTGCGTTAACCTACAGTAGGATCACTTGCTAATACCCGCTACATGCTCACGCACACCATGGGATGATACAACTGTACTGCAATGACAACAGTGCGGGTCTATCCACAAAGTGGGAGAGTGTGTGTGTGTGTGTGTGTGTGTGTATAGATATGTGTGTAGTGTACACCCAATGATACCCTGCACATGCAGTCATATGTATTACTGTCATAAATAATTTATCGAAGGAGTAAAATGTGATTTTAGGTCCTCTTCTAGGCCTAGAATGAAACAAACAATGAAAAGATCATATTTCCAAGTATGTTAATTGTTCATGTTTTGATAAGCCTAATACAATTCTCATTTTAACCACCAGGTAAATAATAAACCTAAAATATAAAGACATAGAAAATGCATAGGCCTGTCTACAGAGTCTGTATTTCAAATATGTTTTCAAAATAACATTATTGATACGCGGAAACAGTAGATGCTGCACCATTTAAAAAAAGAATGAAAATGATGTAAATTAAGGATGGCAAGCTATTAGTGGATTCACCCTACGTGACAAATCACTTGTGTCCACATCAGCACATACAGTATCCATGCCCTCATTTCCTCAACTCCTGATAGGGGACTGCAGCAAAGCACCCCATCACTCACTCCAAATATGTCACACAAACAAGAAATATGAACAAGACCAGCTCGTTCAATAGAGAGAAAGGGGGGAAAAACAGATCAATGAATGACACTAGGGTGCACGTACGTGCGTGTGTGTGTGTGTGTAAATAGGAAACTGTGGCATGATCTGAAGTCCAGGTCTGCGTATGAACTTGAGGGTTTGCTGCCATCCTGAGTCAAGCCGAGGAAATACTCTCTACATTCTCTATCACACACACACACACACACATAGAGTTTGAGTGGCGGGAGATTATAGACAAGGAGCAGTAATCACAGGGGCACAGAGGGACTGCTGCTGCTCGCACACACACACACACACTCTACTCACCCACTCTCACTGCACTCTGTATCAGTAGGCACACACTAACTCACTAAATGGCTCTGTATGTTATATGCACTCAGCTGTATGTTCCCACATACAGATCTGCTCATACCGACATACAGTACCTGCCAATCAAATGCATGTACTGACATACCAACACACACACACAGATGGCGCCTGCTCCTCTGATGTAAACCATCTTGTCTGACATGGCTGTGCCAGCAGGTGGCAGTGCAGAGTGTTTTATTCTTTCTCTGCTGTACTGTGTCATTTACCCCCCCACCCCACCACTAACTTACTAGTTCTCTCACACACACACAGTTTTCACCCCCCCTCTCTCTCTCGGTCCTTCTGTCTCTCTTCCTTTAGTGGTAGTGTGTGTGAGACTGGGTAAGTAAAGAGAGTGTGTGTGTGTGTGTGTGTGTGTGTGTGTGTGTGTGTGTGTGTGCCTACTGATACTGAGTGCAGTGCAGACATCTGTCTGTGGATGACACAGACCTGTGGCAGGGGGAATGTCTATGGCAGTGTGGAAGACTGTGGAGGGCTGTCCGTGGCTAAGATTTACTTTTACAGTATATGGAATAAGTGAAAGCTTACACCAACACACTCTCACTCACACACACGGCTCTATTAAAAACAAAATCAGAAGTAAATTCATATTGCATATTTCATTTCAGGAAGCAAAAATGCCCATTAGGTGAAAGAAAAATTAAATGAAGGGATCAATAACAACAAAATACAAAAATAGATTTGACAACAGACAAAAAAAAAAAAAACATTATTCATGAGACCGTTAAAACAGTCTTGTTAAAATCTAAGAAATTAAAGGTAAATTGTGAAAAAATACAGAAAATAGCTGTGACAGCTGGGGTAGTTGGAAGTCAACTGTACAGGGGGCATTTAGGAGAATACTGGGGCAGTACACTTACTGCCTAAATGGACCGTAGAATAAGGCCAAATAAAATCTTATTTACATACATACTGAGTACAGATCCTGCTTTAAAACACAAATGGATGCTTCTGTTCGGTCCAGGTCCATGGTAATACATGAGCAGCACTATGCAGCTGCGTGCGTCTGCTTAACCCCATCAGAGCTTAGAAGCACTTCAACGGTGCATCCACAAAGATACAAGGGCTGGTCAGCTTACACTGCTTACATTATGCACAACGAGGTTGGTCAAACTGGGGTGAATGTGTGTGTAGGAATGGCAGTACAAAGAGCGTATGGAACGTGTGCAGAGAGAGAGAGAGAGAGAGAGAGAGAGAGAAAGAGAGAGAGAGAGAGAGAGAAAGAGAGAATGTGAGTATGAACTAAGGACACAGACACAACCGTACAAAAGAGCGCACCTCATGTAAAACACAGTTACAAAAACATTATAAAATATAATAAAAACAACAGTGTAAAATTATTTTAGAAAATTTGGAAAATAATATTTCCTATCACTCATCGGCATCACTTTCTTACTGGTGAGGAAAGAATGCCGATATATGAAACCGGTAAAAATGTAGAACTTTTCACTGTATCCATATGTAAGCTGCATTAAAATGGCACATTCAGCATGTTTGAGTAAGCTCCTTGATTTCTCTCTTAAATGTGAGTAAACAAGTGTGTGTGTATGTGTGTGTGTGTGTGTGTGTGTGTGTGTGTGTGTGTGTGTGTTTGCAAGTGTGTGAGAATTTTGGCACAGCAAAAAGCATTCATGAATGAAACTTCTGTTGGTCTTGAATCTGGATGAGTGTATCGTGGAATGTCTAGATGGAAAAACTGAATGAATGGCATTGCATAAGGAGTGTGTGTGGGAGGCAAATGGCTCTGGAATGTGGTGTGTGTGTGTGTGTGAGAGAGAGAGTTCAGCTGGGTGGGCAGTACTTGGGGAAGAGGAACAGATCTTTGCAAAGCGAGCTGGTGAACTCTGACATCTCTTTGCAGCGATGGTGAGCTGAGCCTGGAGCATAACCTTCTCTCTCCTTTATACGGCCATTCACCTGGAGAGAGAGAGAGAGAGAGAGAGAGAGAGAGAGAGAGAGAGAAAAAATAACTCAGAGACGAATTGTGTGCATGTGTTTGTACATGAATGTACTGTGAGTGTGTGTGTGAATGTGTGACGAGGAGAGGGACCAAGCATGTTGTTGTATGTGTATGTATGTAAATATGTGTGTATATGTGTGTGTGTGTGTGTGTGTGTGTGTGAGATAGAGAGAGAGCGCAGACAGAGCAAGTACATGAGAAGGCGAGAGTGTTACCTGCACCATGATGTCAGACAGGTGTGTGTCTCTGGCGCTCTGTCTGATGGTTGTGTTGAGCTCCTGAATGTACCAGGATCCTTTCTTAGTGTTACGCATGGCCGCCGTGCCTACGAGCAGCACAGAGCACAGAGAGATGCTCACACACAGAGAGATGCTCACACTCCAGGAAGAGAACACCCCTCACACAGCCCCCCCCCCCCAAACACATACAAAGGCTATTCATACACACACACAAACATAGGCAAGGCTATACGATAATCTAAGCACCACACACCCCAACCTTTGAGAGTGGCAAAGCCGCAGATCATGTCGGAGCGCTGGGGAAGCTTGATCCGGAGTCTCTCTCGTTCCCTCTCCTCTCTCTCTCTGTTCTGTCGTTCGCTTTCTTCGTCTCTCCCAGCATCCCTCTGCTCACAGCCCGGCGACTGGGTTCGCTCAGAGCCATCCAATTGGTCCACACCGTTGTCCATCTCCTCTGAAACAGGAAATACTGGGGTTATAAACCAAAATTGACAACGCATGGATTCCTCACGATAGTGCTGACACAATGGCATGCACTCACATGACACACACACACACACACACACACACACACACACACACACGTATCTTTGGTAAATTGTGGGCACCTCCTCTGCAGGCTTGGATGAAAAACATCTTTGGTTTGTTCTGCAGCTGGGGGCAGTGGGCGTTATTGAAGGCCTCGAACACCCAGTCCAGCTGACGGAGGGAGACGGAGGAGTGCAGAGGGAGAAGAGAAACAAATCAGCAAGTGGACGAGAAAAGCAGAGAAAAATGCAGAAATCCAACTGACAACAACTCAGTTCAGACTACACAACTGCAGCCTACATCAGACAACATCTGCAACTGGTTTGTAAATCAAACCTACCCGATAGTCTTGCAACAAGCCTGTGCTCGTCTGTGACTAATCACAGGTCATTTCTCACCACAACACCACTCTCACATTAAGCATGTCATGACGTGACGTGCAACTGCTACAACAACCAGCACTTGACGGTCAGCGACTGAAAAGCCATGCAATCTGAAAAGCCCATACTGTAAGAGAGAAAGAGAACCATCTACCCCCCATACCTCCAGCAGCTCTGAAAAGCCCATAAGAGAGAAAGAGAACCATCTACCCCCATCTACCTCCAGCAGCTTTTCATCTGCCCTCAGTCCTCCATCTCCCCCTTTCAGCTTGTCCTAACTGCAGGCAAGCATCTAACTTCCGACTCTCATTGAATGCTCTCTGTCCACACTGAATTTGTTTAAACGTGTTTCTTGTTTAACACACTGTAGTAGAACAACGCAAGCGACTGAAAGAAAATAGAAACTGGGAATTTGACAAAGTTCTGTGCAAAACATTGTGCCTGTCGCTCAATCTCGCTTGCTTTGCATGTAGTTATGACACAGTATTGTCAAAATAGGGAAATTAAACTGTGTGCCTATACATTTCAACCTGTATAGCCTACACAAACAATCTTAAATCGCGGAGATAACATTTGTTTGATAGGCAAAGTTATCAGCAGCAACATGCTTAAGAGCCTTTACAATGTAAGAACACAGCTGAGTCTCGCGGACACTAGGCCTACTCGCAGTCGCGGTTAACATTAGGCTATATTAATTCATCAACTGTGACATAAATTGTTTGCGCTGCCAGACCCCCCCCCCTTGGAAATCCAAATGCCCCCTCTGTCACTGTACTCTGCAGCCGGGTCTGCTCCACCCCTACCTCCAGCAGCTCAACCCCATCTGCCCCTTACCGCCCCACCACCCCCTCCAGCAGCTCAACTCCACCTGCCCCCCTCACCCCCACCTGCCCCCCTCACTCCCACCTGCCCCCCTCCCCCCCACCTGCCCCTCAACTCCACCTGCCCCCCTCACCTCCAGCAGCTCAACTCCACCTGCCCCCCTCACCCCCACCTGCCCCCCTCACCTCCAGCAGCTCAACTCCACCTGCCCCCCCCCCCCCCACCTGCCCCCCCCTCCACCACCTGCCCCCTCAACTCCACCTGCCCCTCACCCCCACCTGCCCCCCTCACCTCCAGCAGCTCAACTCCACCTGCCCCCCTCACCCCCACCTGCCCCCCTCAACTCCACCTGCCCCCCTCACTCCCCACCTGCCCCCCTCACCTCCAGCAGCTCAACTCCACCTGCCCCCCTCACCCCCACCTGCCCCCTCACCCCCACCCCCACCTGCCCCGCCCCCCCACCCCCACCTGCCCACTCCCACCTGCTGCCCCTCACCTCCAGCAGCCCCCCTCTCCAGCAACTGCCCACCTGCCCCCTCACCCCACCTGCCCCCCCTCCCCCACCTGCCCCCTTCTGCCCCCCACTCCACCTCCAGCAGCCCCCTCCACCAGCCCCCTCAACTCCACCTGCCCCCCTCCCACCCCCACCTGCCCCCTCACCTCCCCCAACCCCAGCCCTACCTCAACTCCACCTGCCCCCTAGCTCAACCCACCTGCCCCCCACCTGCCCCCCTGCCCCCCAGCTCAACCCACCTGCCCCTACCCCTCCACCTGCCCCCTGCCCCCACTCCCACCCCTCACCTCCAGCAGCTCAACTCCACCTGCCCCCCTCACCCCACCTGCCCCCACCTCCTCCAGCCCCCCACCTGTCCCCCAGCACTCCCCACCTGCCCCCTCACCCCCCAACCCACCCCCCTCACCTCCAGCAGCTCAACTCCACCTGTCCCCCTCACTCCCACCTGCCCCCCTCACCTCCACCTGCCCCCTCACCTCCACCTGCCCCCCTCACCTCCAGCAGCTCTCCGTCCGTCCCGTAGACGCCTCCCTCCTTCCCGTGGGACAGCAGACACACGGCGCAACAGTCCAGCTCACGGTGCTCTGGCCGCTGGCTAAACTGTTTCTATACAAGCCAAATACACACACACACACACAGATGCTCTAAATACACACACACACACACACACACACACACACACACACAAATACACACAACACACACACACAAAAACAGAAAACAAGA
The DNA here is from genome assembly GCF_017589495.1 of Alosa alosa. Taxonomy (NCBI): domain Eukaryota; kingdom Metazoa; phylum Chordata; class Actinopteri; order Clupeiformes; family Clupeidae; genus Alosa; species Alosa alosa. The sequence continues at coordinate 1,473,322 of NC_063201.1, forward strand.
GCACAATGACGCTACACATCGGCACAGATGACCAACACCGAACACATAAGGGTATGCGATAATGTTACATGTGATACATTTCATACATAAACAAGGATCAAATATGTCCAACTATGATCTTAAGAAAGAGATTACGATATAACCCTGCGATTCCATTTCTAAAGGTCATTAAGGTACCAGTGGTGCATTGGGGACAAGTTCACACTACTACGTACCTGCGCGGTGAGGTCCTTGCGGATGTCCACACGGAAGTTCAGCTCCTCAAAGAGCTTTGTCAGCACCTCCTCATCCACCTCGCCTCCCCGCCGCGTCTCAAAATCAGACACAGACGGGTCAAAGGTCACGTTGCTAAGTACCAGGGCCAGCCCTCTGGGCGAGGACTGCATTCTGTACGCCTAGAATGTTCATAGCAAATGTTCTTTCAATTTGAATGATTTTTTGCAAACATTGTATTTCAACGGCAACCTTTCCTTCAACTCCAGCGGAGAGCTACCTCTTCAAACGTTTTTGCAGAAAACTCAAGGCAAACAGAAAATTGTCCAAAAACATTCGCCTATATTGGCAAATCTGAGTACACCTCAGCTGTCAAGCAGTAAGCTTATCCATGTCATTCAGTAGCATACACAAATGCTAATCATGCATGAGTGAAATTGGAATTGGGAATTAAAGACAGCGGAGGCTGGCACAAGTGGCTGTTACCTGTTGGCAGTGGGAGTCATAGAACTCCGGTGTGCATGGCTGTAAGACTGTGTTAACAGGGCAGTCGGCATCCAGACACGTTTCCATGGAATCTGAAACACATAATCAAACACAAACAGAACACAGTCAAAGCCATACTCCACACCCTCTTCTAGACAGGCCATCCACATAGATCATCTACAACTTAGGGTGCCCTCAACTTCTTAAATTCAATATCAAATTCAAGGACTTTCCAGACACAATTCCCTAAATTTCAAAGACCCAACAAGCCATGAGTTTAAGATGCAGATCAAGGTTCCGCTAATATTTTTTATGGTGAGCATGGTGAGGCTCAGACAATAATGAATAAAGAGACAGAGGCTTGACTGTGTGAACACTGTTAACATTTCTCCATTGTGCTGTGCTACAGTGATGGTGGGTTATAAGGTCTATTGCCTCTTCCAATACAACACAACGTGTATACATTTAAGCACTTTCAATGACCCATGTCTATAATTCTGAAAAGTAGTTTGTTGGTGCGCACATCCAAGGCAGGTGCTGGACAAAATGTGCTAGGCTATCTTGATGGGAGCAAGTGTGCGGACATTCCACCCTTTTTTCCATGTCTATAATTAAAAATAAGTCCTTGATTGAAATAGTTCTCAACATCACAAACTTTCAAGGACCTGTAGAAACCCTGAATACTATGTGTGTTCCTTCAAACAGATATGCACCTGCCATGTGTGGTTTTAGCAAGAGTTAGTCCAGGACAGAACATCTGCGCGCTGTCAGAATATCAATTTCCACTCCGTCTGCTCATCGATATCTTTTATTAGTCTTTTCATTACGCAAACCTCCATGATACAAAAACTTCTCTTACCGGCTTACCTAACCTACAAAAAAACACAGATACACACACACACACACACACGCATCACTCTAAATCAATATCCACCATTACACTCTGCAGCACACACAAGGGAATCAATCATTCCCATTTACATCTTTAAGACAGCACACAGGTCGCTCATCGCAAGATCAATAGCAAACAGCTCATCACGGCACTTTATTGATCTGATAAGTGGATCATGTAAAGCTGATAGACATATAGCCCACGTACACACATGCACGTGCATAGGTGCGGGTGCATGCATACTGACTGACTGAGTTACAGTAAAGTACTCCTTACATGTAAACACATTGCATTTTTGTGGTGCTACTGCCTGTGTTGTTTTTCTTATCTGGCGCATGCATTGGCACCTTAAAACAACAAACATTTTCACAATACTTAAAATATGAAAATAACTTAAAACACACACACACACAAAGGTGCCTGCTAACCACTCACTTACATCTAGTCTCCACATATTTCCTTTTGTACAAATGCAACTCCAACACAAAAAACATTTATCTGCAATACCTCAATCTTAACAGATATCTTTTAGATAATATTTTAGTAATTCTGAGGAAGTCCAAAGCTGACTACAAACAAAGCGACAACCTTCTTTTTAACCCTGCTTACATACTCCATATCATTGTTTTTAACACTGCTTACATACTCCATATCATTCTTTTTAACCCTGCTTACTGTACATACTCCATATCATTGTTTTTAACACTGCTTACATACTCCATATCATTGTTGTACTAGAAAGCACATGCTAAAAAGGTCCATATATCTCTGTTATACTGCCAAGGACATATTAAGCGGCAAGGGCCGATATCTCTGTGATTCTTACCATTAGGTCTGGCCCTCTTGGCAGGCACTGGGCACTCCTGAACAGGAAGAGGCAAGCGGGTCTCAAAGCACCTCTGGGAGAGACGCAAAACCCCGTTTAGACACATATCCTCAGACACCAGTGTGCAAAAACAGCTGATGGTTTAAAAATGAAGCATAGAACATGACGCTGGCGCAAAGACAAAATAAAAACACAAAAGACTGTTGCCATGGTTTCATGACACACCCCAACAGTAGAATGCATGTTTGGGTGTGAGGGCGGCCAACATTACTGTGTGTGCAGCTCTCTGTTTATGAATGTGTGCTAATCACCGGCTTTAACCTCCTAAAAGTAGTATGTGTGTGCTTAGTGACTGAGTTGGTGTGTTCACATTCTTTGTGCAGGAATGCCAGGTGAGGTGTGTGTGTGTGTGTGTGTGTTTTAACCTCTTTCTCTGGGCAGCTTGTGAGGAGCTCGTACAGGTGATCCTGCTCCGTTTCCCTGAGAGCTGTGCAAAAACAGCTGAAGGCTCTTGGTCCTCGCTTGGGCAGGATGGACAGCAAATGCCAGCTTCGCTTTTGGGACGTCTCTTTACCCTTCAAGGCCAAAGACACATGCATTCAAACACACAAACTGGTGTTTAGTTTTAATTATGAATTCATTTTCACTTAATCAGAAATGTAGTTAATGACTTCTGAAAAAATGCTTGACAGACAGCTGTATGCTGTTTTCCTGTTACCCTAAGTAGCTGATAATTGATTGATATGCACACACTGGTGTACAGAACTGTTTAAACTCTACAGCCTTTGAGTTTAGCTCAAACTCTTCTTCGAAGCAGGCTTTTGGCACACTGAAAAAGTCTAAAATTCAGATTCTCACCAGAATACTTTCTGCCATGTTTTCAGTAAGAATGTTTTCTGCCTGAAGGAACTGAACGAGTAACTCGTCCACAACCATCTCTTTGCAGAGCGCAACGGAGCGCTTCTTCAGCACCTGCTTTTCCCGTTCTTTCATACCGCACTCCCCCAACATCCTGTGAGCCTGAGAAACACGGAAAAGCAGGTCACTGTATGGACGCCAGAGGATCGAACCCACGAGTTGGAGACGTAGGTTACATACTGTAAAGTGGAGAGCATGAAGGAAAGTCTTGTAGGGACTCTACATCATGTCAACAACATAACTTAACTGTGTCATTATGGTATCGGTAATTCTTCAAGTTTGACTTCCAAACTAAAGCAAAACAAAAATGTTTTCCAACAAAAACATGTGCCACGGCAAAAAACCCCAATTCATCCTCACTAACTTTGTTCCATGCTACATCATGTAAATATTCAACTATGTCAGACTGTCCTGTTGATAGGGAGTATTAAGTAACCGTATGTTATTGTAATAACGTTAACGTTAATGTATCAGCATTCCAAGATAGAAATCTAGCTAATGGCCATTCACCCAAAGCGCTAAGTAGGACATCTTACCGTGTTGATATAGATGTTAGTTATCCAGTTGATCGGCCAATTAACTGGCGATGACTTGTACCAAAACACAAATACTGTACAGTAAATCGTTCAAGGTGTAACATTAGCAGATTTCCGCCGTCTAACTTTAGGAACTCCCACAGATAAGTTCAATTGGCTAACTATCTAGCTAGCACACTGCCAAGATCACAACAAAAGCTGGGATGCATGCAGTAATGCTAACAGCTAATGTAATCGACAAGAAAACTCTGGACGACACGCTACTGTTTAACTTTTTAACATAATAGTACTAGCTATCCAACAGAGATTGGTGAACATTGTCTATATCTACAGTATTGCATTAGTAGATCAAAGAACACGCCATTAAAAGTAGTTAGCCAGTTAGCTAAAATACTGCTAACTGGCTAGCTGTCAGAAACTTGAACTTGGAATGCACAAGCCATCCTTGCAAGTTGCTGTTTCACGACATCTACTGTAAATAAAATTCGTTTTATATCAGAAATAGCTGGCTTCTAACAAAAATAAATGATCCTTCTTGAAGTTAGCGTCCCTTTCAACCGACAACTTCCGCGCGTTTGGAAACATACCTCAGAGCGAATCGTAATGAGGGTAGAATAATGATTGGCATGTGTGGATGCCAAGTGAAACAACTACACTACTACCCCCGCCTACAGAAGTAGGCGTGGTGCACAAAGTTACATGGTTTTCGAATTTGAATTCGTGTAAATCATCATGTTGGCAAAAGGTATCACCCTGATAAACGATGGATATACCAACAAACAGACAGGATAAAGACAATCAATATTGCATTTTATTGTGTAGAATATGCATAACTCCAGTCTTCAAATGGCCGTTTTCAACATGAAATTGACCGCAGTTTAATTGATGCTGCATTCAGCCTGCCTAACTGATGATGCCTTTGCTATATGAAACTGATTTGAATGATCTTTATCAGGCTTATCTCCAGCCCTCCCTCCTCTGTCCTCTCCTGCTGTCTTGCTCCCTCCTGTCTCAGCAAGTGCTGTCAATAATTGATGAGCAGCACTGACTAAAGGGTAACAGGTCCACAGCTGAAAACTGTCTTGTTTATGTTTCTCTTGCTATCTTTCTTTAAAAAAAATGCCTTTGGATATCTGACTGCAGGTGTGTGACTGCTTATCCATCCACTGTGCCAGTTTGCCTCCATATCAAGTGAGCACTGAGTGTGTGTATACAGGCAAATGTGTACAGTAGCCTACAATCGTCACATGCACCTTTCTCTCTCTCTCCCTCTCTCTCTCTGTGTGTGACAAACAGCGGTTTAAGCGCCCTGTCAGTCTTTTCATAGAGCAGGATAGAGGGAAGGAAGTGAATAGAGATGAAATGAGAGGCAGGCTCAGGGAGAGGAAGGAGGCAGATCAGGCATCACTGACACACGAGGGGGAGAGGAAAAGCTAGCAGCAAATACAGGCAAGTTGATTTGATGCCATTGCTGTCTAACTCGATGGCAAGTTAACTGGATACGGACATAGACACATTAACACACACACACAATTCTACACATTCTACACATACACAGAAACTACTCTGAGTAATGGACAGAGATGGAAGGAATGAGAAGTTTTTCTCCAGAAAGAGAAGTTTCACATTTGGCGCTTATGGAGGGTGAGTTGTCATTATAATTACCATATAGTTATAGTTGAATACATGTAACAAAATGGCTTTTGAGACTCTATACGAGACTCTATTCAGAGTTATGGTTTGTATGTTTAAGATTTTGTTCATATAAACTCATTATTTTCATTGTTGATGTTTGAAATTGTTATTGATTGTTATGACTATTATGCTTCATGTAGGATTTTTCAACTAAAAAAAACTGTTATTTTAAACTAATTTAATGTTAATTTCTGCAAGTCACTTTGGGCAAAAGTGTGTGCAAAATACCATAACCAAATTCAAGTGTAGTCATGGTTTAATTACTCTTTTTGAAGGGTTGACAAATTTATTGGTGAAAATGAGTCCTGGTAAGTAACAGTCCTTTTCAGATAATGCAGTGTTTGTGTGTGTTTGATTGTTTTTGTTATGAGGTTCATGCAGTGTCCTATTTGAACTGAGATTGGTATAACGTGTAACATTATCCATATTTTGAGTGTGTATGTTCTCAAGACTGAGTCTACCCGTTATAGCAGTCCAGAATCCGTGGAACACAATATTGTGGATGTCTTGGACACACTACCCAGTGAGACCAAACCAGTTTTAGCAGCCACTTCAACACAGAAGGTAAAAAGTCCTACACACCAACGTTTACATTTCTTTAGTCCCCATGTATACATTGATTTTGCAAAATGTCTTCAGCTATGAGGTTTCTACACAGGGGCAAGCTGTACATGGGAATGCATTTCTTTTCTTCATTCTTCTGTCTAATAAAAACATTGTGATTCATTGGGCTATTGGGCAGTGTGGTTAATACTCAGGTTTGTCTTTTTTATTTGGCATAAAACACTGTCATGTACTGCACCTTATACACTGTCATGTACTGCACCTTATACACTGTCATGTACTGCACCTTATACACTGTCATGTACTGCACCTTATACACTGCAAATGACTATGTGGGTTTTCTCCTTTCACTTTCTCTCTTGGAGGTGACAGAACTTTTTGAGATCATTGCAAAGCTACAGGTATGATTGTTATAATTTTAGTGGAAGTATGTTTTATTTGGTGTATGGTTTTGTGCAATGGTGTGTGTGTGTGTGTGTGTGTGTATGCATGTGCGTGCGTGTGCGTGTGTGTACGTGTGTGTGTGTGTATGTGTGTGTGCGTGTGTCTGATGGCAGTTTCTCCCTGTGCCGTTGCAGGGCAGTAGGCTGGATGAACAGCGGTGTGAGTTTCCAACTTCTCTCAGGGTAAGAATGCATGGAATCGTGTTTCTTGGGTCCTGAAAGACTGTGTGTGTGTGTGTGTGTGTGTGTGTGTGTGTGTGACGGTGACCTTCACGCTTCATAGGCGACTGCATGTAAGACACACACACACACACAGACAGACCCACTGTGGATGGCACAAGAGAGATTGCTTTGGAAAATGAAAAGCATGTATAATAAACACACATCTACCTGCAGAGCCTTACAGACATAAACAATCAGCTGTTCCCTCCATGACTTCAATGGACAACCAACATGAATCTGTCTGAAACGCCACACAATAGACAAGGGTATGATCTGCACCAAGATAAAGTGCCTCAGATTGAAGTTAATCTTTATTATTGGATCACAGTGCAATGGGTTTGTCAGACAGACAGAAATATAGTTTCCACAAAACAAGTGCTTGAATTTATGCATGACAACCCTGAATGCACTGACCTGGATGTCCTTACTCCTCTTGCTTGTCTCTGACTGCAGCTACTGAGAATAGGAGGTGCCTTACCACTCCTCCTGCCTCCCAAGTCCGGGGGTTACTGGGTTGACCCCCCCTTGCAGAGGTGTGTTGAGACCAGTCCCACGTGTTCCCAGAATGCATTTGGCCTGGAGAGCTACGACATCATGGAGAGGGACAATGAGGCGAAGATCTACCAGCAGTTTTTCAGGCACAGAGTCAGTCAGATTTTTAAAGTTCTGAGTTCAAAGTTCAAAGTTTGCCATGGTTTCACAGAGTCTGCGTGGGCCCAAGTTTTCTTGCTATTGGTGATGAATGTTCCTGTCTCTGTTTCATCTCTTCTCTCAGCACCATCACTCATTCACAGCTTCAGACAGCTCCATGGGACCCCTCGTCCTGTCTGTTTGTCTAGAGGAGGAAGAGAAGTGGCTCCGGGTCATCTTGAGGTTTCAGTCACACATGAGTGAATACCATATACAGTGGACTTAACTGCCACAAATCATCAGGATTACACTTTCAGTCACACATGAGTGAATACCATATACAGTGGACTTAACTGCCACAAATAATTTATTTGTGTAATATTAGAACTACTCTTTTACAGAAAGTCCGTTAGATTCTTTTACAGAGCTGTTGTGTCTCCCTTATGCCCAGACTGAAAGAATGTTCTTTGCATGGAACCTTCTCGGTGTCACTGTTCCAGCAGCTGCCCACAGCTGTGGAGTTGGCCAGGGTAATGAATTTATCTGCTATAGGAGTTGGCCAGGATAATGAATTTATCTGCTATAGGAGTTGGTCAGAGTAATGAATTTATCTGCTATAGGGTCACACAAATGGGAAATGGTTTTGTGAACCAACCTGATGATTTACAAAATGTGGAACTGTTCCAATCGACAGAACTGTTTGTTTAAAAAAACATCTTAGAACAACTATATTAAACATTTCACAGAATAAACTTTTAGGGTTCTTAGTGCTTAGGCATATCTGTGTGGTCTGAGTACCTTAGGGCTATTCATAGAAAGGCACCTTGTGTGAATTGCAACTGAAGTTAAAACTCTCTAAATCAAAACATATTTGACTATCTGCAACCTGTACCAATACTGTTACAGAGGCACTATTACATATACATCAATATCATATTTCAACCACTCTCTTCATGTTATGTCCTGTGATTTTTACTGTCCAGATGCTTTGTGAGAATGTGACCGTGTCCAGATTTGAAACAGTCAGCTACCTGAAGGTACAAACTCTGGCTTACCCTTGATATAAAGTAAAGACACCATAGCTCTTTTCGACTTTTCGTTTCCCAAAAGCATCATTGGACCATTACTTTCATTATTTGAGAGATTATTATTTTGTATTATGGTTGGAGCACAGTAACGCTATAGTGAAACATAAACCTAATCGCTTCTCACTGCCACTGATCAGACGTGTTCATTTGCTTCTGTTTGTTCCCCCTCTACCCGCAGGCCCCAGAACTCATCACTGCATTTGATGAGCACAGGGTGTCTCATAACTTCAAGTTTGGCATCTTATATCAGAAAGAAGGGCAGGTGTGTAAGACCATAGATATGAGAAAGCTAGATACCGCATTGTCTGTTGAGTTCTATTAGGTGGCAAACGTGAACGCGGCCGCCATATTGCTGGGGGCAAACACCTTACTGTCTATGGGCAACACTTGGGGGCAAACAGAGACACCTGTGTGATGTCCAATCAGAGACACCTGTGTGATGTCCAATCAGAGACACCTGTGTGATGTCCAATCAGAGACACCTGTTTCTCCGTTGGCCTCCAGTGATTGTTGCCCCCACCAAGATGGCGGCGCTACAGTATACGTTCTGGAGCCCAATGCGGTATCTACAGTATACGTTCTGGAGCCCAATGCGGTATCTACAGTATACGTTCTGGAGCCCAATGCGGTATCTACAGTATGCGTGGGACCATCCTCTCCACTATCATCAAACGACAGTCCACATCATGTCTCATATGCTTTCTGTTTCACAACCTCTCAACTTCCCCTCTCGATCTGTGTCCACTCATGTTCCTCTTCTGGTCCAGCTGACGGAGGAGGATATTTTTAGCAACAACATGGAGAGTGAGGAGTTTGTGGACTTCCTCTCGATTCTCGGACAGACAGTGAAGCTGAGGGGATTCACAGGGTGAGCACTGTTGCATGCATCAGCTGGAAGATGAATCAAGATGAGCTGTCTGCTTGCGTTGCCAAAATGTGTTGATGAAGACATCACAGGGAGTCTATGATTGTACTGACCTTTTGACCTGGTTCAGTTGTGATCTCTTTTCCCTCTCCATTCCTTCTTTCTTCAGATTCCGAGGAGGCTTGGATGTGTCACATGGGCAGACAGGAAGTGAGGCGGTGTTTACTTCCTTTCATGGGAGGGAGATCATGTTCCACGTGGCCACCAAACTGCCATTCACAAACGGAGATGTGCAGCAGGTAGCATTAGCATTAGAGATTTGCAGCAGGTAGCATTAGCATTAGAGATGTGCAGCAGGTAGCATTAGCATTAGAGATGTGCAGCAGGTAGAATTAGCATTAGAGTTGTGCAGCAGGTAGCATTAAACACAGCAACACTCCTCCACCTACAGCTCATCACAGCAGCCTGCCACAGTGGGAGATGTGTCTGACCTCTGAGTTTGAACAGAAATGAATGTTTCTGCTGTTTAATGTAAAATGAATGGGAATTTGTTATGATATTGTGTCTTGTGTGTCTCCTTATTGACAGTATGGTTTTGTTTCTTTCTCTCTCATTCTTCTTTCCTTCAGTTGCAGAGAAAGAGGCACATTGGGAATGATATTGTCGCTCTGGTCTACCAGGAGGGAAACACACCATTCCTCCCAGATGTGATCAGCTCCCACTTCCTTCACTGTTTCATCGCTGTGAGGAGGGTGAAGCGAGGCCCAGAGGGGAGGGGAGAAGACGGGGGGGCCTTCCAGGTGAGCCAATGGGCTCCTCTAACGAGACCTGTCAAATACGGTTAAAGGAGAACTCTGGTGTTTTACCTTATGGTATTTTTACATTCCTCTGGGTTTTAAATGTTTATATTGGGCATAATGGAATAACATTGGTCCAGTATTGGCTTCATCTACCTTGAAAAAGCTGTCCAGTGGAAATGTATACGGCAAGGAGAAAAGGTCTATTTTTTCCATTGTCTGGGTTCAAAATGTAATTTGTATTGTACATGGAGAGGATCCCACAGAAAAAAACACCTGAAAAGCTAGTTCATGCCAGTCATATGTTTTCTTCTGTTATAGAATGTTCTCTCCGGCCAACAGGTAGCGGTCACTGCACGAGAGGACGTTTTCTTCTGTTATAGAATGTTCTCTCCGGCCAACAGGTAGCGGTCACTGCACGAGAGGACGTTTTCTTCTGTTATAAAATGTTCTCTCCGGCCAACAGGTAGCGGTCACTGCACGAGAGGATGTCCCACCCTTTGGCCCACCACTACCATCTCCACCTGTTTTCACCGAGGTAGCAGAGAAGCACAAAACCAATATTTTCTTCAAAAGTATTTACAATCAGCAAAGTGTAGATATCCGCTCACACATATTGCACCCATCTCTCTCTTCACATCTACAGTACAGTGCAACCGGAAAGTTTTCAGACCGTTTCAAGTTTTCCACATTTTGTTATGTTTCAGACTCGTCTTAAAAATAATTCAGTTATTTATTTATTTTCGCATCAATTCACACACAATGCTCAAATACTCTAGCCTGGCTAATGTCAGACCTCATCTCATTGAGATGGAGTCTGGGAACTGCAAGTTCATTTTCTCGTAGTTGAAACATGGTTTACGAATGCCCAGAGCCGTTTATTGGGCGCTACGAATGCGTCAAATCAAATGCGTCTGTACGTAGCTCATGACCGCTTCGGTGTGTCGTCATCGTCTTGCTGTCCCCCCTCCGTTCTGTGATTGGTTCCTTCGTTGAGGTGAAAACGTAGTCCATGGAATCCAGGCTGCCTAGCAGCGTGAATAAAATCGCGGGCAAGGCAGCATGGGAAAACCCAGGCTACCCATACTCATAGTGACATTGGGTCCTTGGTTACCTGTCTGACCAAGGCTTTTCATCCCGGATTACTCAGTTTGGATGAGCGGAGCCTGATTTAGGAAGACTGTTGGTTGTTCTAAACTTTTCCATTTGAGAATTATGGATACTACAGTGATCTTGGCCACTTTCAATGCTGCAGAAATGTTCTTGTATACTTCCTTTCTTGTATCCATCTGTGTCTTCACACAACCCTGTCTCGCAGGTCTATGGACAATTCTCTCGACCTTGTGGCTTGGTTTTCACTCAGACATACGCCATCAACTGTGAGACCTTATATAAAGAGATATGTGCCTCTAATGGACTCCAATCAAGTTGTAGAAGCATCGCAAGGACCATTGATAGGTTGCACCAGAGCTCAATTGCAAGCGTCATATCAAAGGGTCTGAATACTTATGTAAATAAGATATTTCAGTCTTTTATTTTGTATAAATTTACAAAACATTCCAGACACCTGTTTTGTGCTGTATTGGAGTACTGTGTGTAGATTGATGAGAGAATGAAAATGAATTGAATGTACTGTATTTTATGTTGAGTCTGAAACACAACAAAATGTGAAAAACTTGAAAGGGTCTCATGATTATACATGATCTATGATTATATATATCGATCTATCACACATACAGTATGCACACACACACACTTTCTCCCTTTGTCTTTCTCAGGGCTCAGTTCTAAGAGAGTTCCTCTTGACCAAACTCATCAATGCGGAGATCTCCTCCTATAAGGCTGACAGGTTCAGCAGATTAGAGGTAAGTACCTCTGCAGGAGAGGAACTGTAATCAACATACCACATCCTAAAGTGCTTTAACTGTCATTATAGCCCTCTGCACTTCTAATGCATTCTAATGCACTTCTAACACACAGGCAATTCAGTGTGGTTTGAAAATGCATCATGTATTATGTAGCACTATGCACAGTATGTAACGTATACACCAGTGTGTGGTTTATTGTTTTAAAGTGTATGACATCTCTATAACAGACCAGTTATGTGTATTATGGTGAATTTTAGCTTCATTAAATTCTGTCAAATGCTCATTGGCCTGTATTGTAACCATCCGTTTTACTTGTAAAAAGGGCTTGCATGTGTTTACCTTTTATGCTCTATTTATGTTCAATTTCAGTTCTTTTAGACTGGATTGAACCATTCCTATCATAATAAACACTGCTAAAATGTGGACAATATTACATTCTTTCTCACCCAGCCTCTCCCTTTCTGTAGCTGCGCACCCGCTCCTCACTCTTAGTGGGGTTGCATTCTGAACTGTCTACCCGCTCCCAGTGTATGCTAGGAGAGCCACCGCCACCTACTCTCTCCGTCAGCGAGGGAGGCAAAGGTGCCCCAGAGGGAGGTGGGGGTTTCATCGAAAACTTCAAGGTGACTACATCAACATTCAATTCCCATGCGTTTTTATCCAATAGTTGTGAGAAAATTCTCTATTATGTCAGACGTTACTCCATTTATACTAAGTGTTGATAGCCTTTTTGATCATTCATTCTGACACTAAATTATTCTGATGGTGAATATTTCAGTGTCATTAATACAAAATGCTGTGACCTTTGGTGTTAAATTGGCAAAGTAATGCTGCTGTGTCGTTGGGGGAGGGCATTTAAGAGCAGGATGCCACCCTTGAGCTTTAGTGCCACCCTTGAGTGTTAATCTGCCTCTCCCCGCAGAGAGCGATCAGGGTCCGGAGTCACTCCTTCGACACCCTGGGAACACCAAAGAGGGCTGGTGGTCCTGCGCCCACCAAATCTAAGGTACGAAAAGATTAGATTAGACATTATTGTCATTTAGCAGAGCCCAGGTACAGAGCCAATGAAATGCAGTTGACATCCAACCAGAAGTGCAAAGAAGCATTAAATACCAAAGTGCCGGTTGAGTACAGTATTCTGTGCCGTTATGACGATAGAGATGTACAACAGTGTATACTTAGATAAATAGTTTTCCAGCTGTCATGTCTACAGTGACAGATAAGGAGTGTAGAGGGTTATGTAGAGTTTTAATAGACATTCTATATAAATGATTGATATATATCATATCAATATATATATATATATATATTGCACAGGTTTATGGGCAGGTTATGGAATATAAAAATAAATACATTTATTACACGGCTCTTCACAAGACAAGTAGAGCGCTCCATTGGCTTGAATGGGATTTCCCAAAGTTCTACGGTAAAATATATTCATGTGATTACCGCTGCAAACATATAATTACCGCTGTCAATGGCAACGGGTTTTGTGCTTCTGATACGTCTTTCATATCACTACACAAGGACTGGAACTTCTTTCAAAAGTGAAAGCAGACGGTTGATCAGCTGTGTTCTAAAGAATGTTTGATTCAAATTCAGCGTGTGTTGATGCGAACTATTTGTTTCTCAGCAAATGCCACGATGAACGGTAACAAATAGGCTAGGCTATGTAGGCTAAAGTGATATTGTGGGGAGTTTCTTATTTCGTTTTGGCAAGTAGCCGTGTAATAAGCGGGATAATGTATAGAACGCCGGTCATTACTGGGAAAATAAGTCCCTTCAGGGCGGAACAAGACCCCTCCACCACGCGTCGCGTCCGGGTCCGGTTCGCCCTGTCGGGACTTATTTTCCCAGTAATGACCGGCGTTCTATACATTATCCCTTACATATTGTGAAGTTGTTATTGTGGTTGTCATAGCTGTTAAATGTGCCTTCAAAGTATACTTTAATGTGGACTCACATTCCCAAAATTCTTGTGAAGCCAGGCTCTATTTAACAACCTGGGCAGCATTACAGAGACATTGGCCTCTGAAGGTTTTCATCGAGCTTCGGCCTTTAACCTATCAGAAGCTCAGAAGAGCTCAAAGACAGGGCCTTGGAACTCGTGGATGCAGGTGATTGCCTGGTCAGGGCAGGGTGATGGTGTGTTTGCAGGTGATTGCCTGGTCGGGGCAGGGTGATGGTGTGTTTGCAGGTGATTGCCTGGTCGGGGCAAGGAGAGGCAGGGTGACGGTGTGTTTGGTTGGTGCTGCGGTGTCTTTGTAGGGGTAACTAGCTTGATGGGAAAGGGTTAGGTACTGCTGCTTTAAATCCATCAGCAATTGTGAGATGTAAGAGATAAATTCACGCAAAACTGACAATCCTATGATAAATTAAACGATTTGTGCCAGACATAGTATTTGAATTTAAACAATCACATCATAAATTTATGATTATTTAAATACCATTGTTCTCCTTTCAGACGAACACATCAGAAAAGGACATAGACAGGTAAGATGTTCAAATGACTTCTATTCAGTTTCACAAACCTCAGGGTCTCTTATTATAACACAGATTACATTAAAAACATTTTATTACAGTGAACCAAGCCAAAGTTCAACAGGAACTGCTCCTCAGCTCACCGACGGCCTCCTATCTCCTGGGCAGACTAGCCCTCAAGAGGAAACATAGAGAGGAAGCACGAGCTCTGCCCATGAAGAGTACAGATACATTTATGTAAAGATGCATAACCTGGAAGAGATTAAACTTGACCGTAGGCACTGGATTGAAAGGATTTTATGGAGGTGTAACCTGTTGGACTCTCTGTTTATGTCTGAGTAACTGTAAGCTATGTTTTTAGAAGCCTACCTACCTGCACTCTGTGAATAACTTATCTTCCTGTAAACTGAAACCGAGGAATGAAGTGCTTTTTGAGCACTCTTCAAGTGCAATATCACTTTATGGTTGTTGGTGAATATTAAGTGTTGTTGGTGAATATTAAGTTGGATGAAGATACAGCCATGTCGTGTTATTGTAATAAAGTATAAATATATGGCTATTGTGTACCCTTTTTTCAATTAGAAATTCCATATTTCACACATCAAAACACCCACACACTCACCCACATATGTACAGAAAGAAATACATCTCACACATCATCATCATTCATACTGTAACAAACACTCTCTCATCATTCCTGCAAGCATATTTATAACCAGAAACATAAAAACGCAACTCGCCCAATCTCACACTAAGTGAATAATACATAGTGTTAATGTGGATAAAGTGCTGAGTATTGTAAACTGCATCATTAAAAAAGATTAGCTTCATTTAAGCTAATTATCCCCCCCTGAAATGAGTCCAACAAGTGTGGTGTCGCCTGCAAACCTTATGATGGTGGTGCTAGGGTGGTGTGGGAGGGATCAACACTGCCTGGACAAAAAAATTATTATATTTAACCAGCATGCATTGTGTTCAACCCAGCATGCATCACGTTCAGTCAGATGTGCGCAGCGCTGCACCAAGTCATGTGGGTGGGTTCAAAGACTCCAAAATCTGACATGATCGGGCCTCAGGTCAAAGAAGTTTCAGAAAGTCGACAAAAAACACTTATTTTACTCATACGTTATGTTTATTTCTGTTACTGTGTCATTGTGACCACAGTGGCCTATTAATATCTGGTTGCAGGCAGGTGTATAATCTGGTTTTCTAGCTACTTGGTTTAGAATCATGGGTCATCTCTGGGTAACTTGGAGTGGTGAGCGGCAGCAAGTTTTTAAATGCATTTACGCGTAGGACAATGTAACAACATGATGACAGTCATGGTAATATTTTTTTATGATAGAGGCTTACAGTGCTTAAAAAAAGTCTTCAGCCACATGCTAAAGTTGACTAAAAAGAGGAATAAAAAAAAAAATATTTTGGAAATGGATCATATTGCCTTAAAAATCCAACCTTTAAGGACACCAGTTTTCTTTGTGAATGAATAATGTATTGTACATTTGTGAATGAATAAGAAACATGCCTTTTAGCCTGTAGCTGCTGGTGTGTTTAGAATTAAAACGCACTAGTCATGTCTGGTAATACTCTTGGACTTCCTTAAGCCGACCCTCGTCAACTTGTGATGTCATCGTAATTGACTCGGCCGCCATATTGGATTTAATCAAAAACACAAAAAAGTTTTCGCAGGTCACAAATTTCAGCTGATCCTCACCAAAATTGGTAGAGACCATCTTCAGACCATGCCTGATGAGTGCATTGCTTTCTGGAACAATTGACAGAAGCATTGGCCTGTAACAGCCAATCAAAATTTGCAGCGAAGCCGCCAAACAGGAAGTAAGCTCATATCTCAGCAACGCTTTCATGTATCAAAACCAAACTTAGTACATGTACCTCAGACCCCATCGGGAGGACGCTCAAGAAATTTGGTGACCTTTGACCTCTAGGGGGCTCTGTAATTAACAAAAATGCATTTTGGACAGTAGTTGATGTGCATTATTCTGCAATGGAAGTCAATGGCTGCCCATAGAACCGTCTGGTAAAAAGTTATACAATTTTGCACACTGATTGGGGACAGTCCAATAATTAATTTCACCAAGTTTCATGCCGGCAACTCAAGCGCTCTAGCGCCACCAACAGGCCAAAGTTGGACGTGTGTTCACGGACGTAACTTTTGACCCGTTGACCCGAATGTCAAAATGAGGCATCATTGGAATCCTTGGGCCAAGACGAGTTCAACACACCCACCCTATGATGTCAATTTTTGACCTCTATGTTTAAATCACAGCAAGTGTGATCATATCTCAGTCGATCTTTTATTTTTGATGTGAAACTGATGACAGCAGGTTCCATCCAGTTCATTGTAATGCGTGCGTGCAACAGTCAGACGGGGTGGGACGGGCAGGGACGATTGCGGCTGTGGGAGGGGGCGGCGACACTCAGCCCTGGTTCAGCCCCACAAAATCAGTTATGTTTTGATGTGAAACTTGACCTTGTAACTCAGCCAATCTTGGGTTGTTTGGCATGGAACTTGCTATGACTGCTTAATGCTATATATCTAATGCAACGGCATTGAGTTACATGGCAAATCTGGCCTGCTGAACTGGCTGCTTGGCCCCCTCATTGCTGCTTGCAGCTATATTTGGGGGCCAAGCAGCGAAGCTGCGAGACAACCCACAGTGATTCTACATTTTCTTATTATTATAACGAAACGCTCATTTGCCATTGAACCATACAGTAAAAAGTTGGGAAATTTGGCACATTGATTCTGTAAAGTAATATGTTTCACTAAGTTTCATGTCAAGTGCTCTACCGCCACCATTGTGTCAAATTTTGCATTACATCTATGCGGTTAACGTTTCAACCGTACACATTGATGTATATTTGGAATCCTTGGATGAAGCCGAACTCAACGCACCCCATGATGTCAATTTCCACCATATTGGACCTTACGCCATATTGGATTTCATCAAAAACACTTAAAAGTTTTCACAGGTCACAAAATGTGTCCGATTTTCACAAAACTTGACGCAGATCATCGTTAGACCATGACTAATAAAGGCATTGCTTTTTGGAGCCATATTCAAAACCTGTCGGCCGTCATGACCAATCAAGTTTGGTGGCAAAGCCGCCAAACAGGAAGTGAAGTAATATCTCAGCAAAGCTTTCACGTATCAAAACCAAACTCAATACATGGGGTCAGGACCAAATAAGGAGGATGCCCAATCAATTTGATGACTTTTGACCTATAGGTGGCGCTATAATAAGCAAAATTAAGTTTTGGCCTGTAACTGGTGATGTGTTTGGAATTAAAACTTACTAGTGGTGTCTCTTAATACTGTGGGAGGTCCTAAGTCCGACAGATGTGAATTTGTGACGTCAACATAATTGATCCGGCTGCCATATTGGATTTAATCAAAAACCCTTAAAAGTTTTCACAGGTCACAAAGTTTATCCGATTTTCACGAAACGTCACACATGATCGTCATACCATGATTCACAAACGTATTGCTTTTTGGACCTATATTCAAAACCCGTTTCCTGTGACGACCAATCAAGGAAGTGAACAGGAAGTGAAGTGATATCTCAGCAAGGCTTTCACGTATCAAAACCAAACTTCGTATATGGACTCACGAGCCAATTAGGAGGACGCCTTGGTACATTTTGATTACTGTGTGGTGCTATAATCACAGGAAGTATAGTCATATTTCAGCAACGCTTTGACATAAAAAAAACAAAGTCAGTACATGGGGTCAGGACCCAATAAGGAGGAGGCTCAATAAATTTAATGACCACTAGGGGGGCGCTATAATCACAGGAAGTGGGCTCATATTTCAGCAATGCTTTCACGTATCAAAACCAAACTTAGTATATGGACTTGGGACCTTATCCTGAGGACACAAAATAAATGTGGTGACTTTCAACCACTAGGGCGGCGCTAGAGAAACAGAAGTTTAGGTCATATCTCAGCAATGCTTTCACATATCAAAACCAAACTTGGTTCATGGACTCAAGACCACATCCTAAGGACACACAATAACGTTAGCAACCTTTTACCACTAGGGGCGCTATAATTATCAACACTTTCTCGTATTGACACCAAACTTGGTATGTGGACTCGTGACTACAACCTGAGGACGCACAATACATTTGGTGATGTTAAAGATGTGCGTATATGTAGGGGGCTATTGGGATGTGTGGGGAGGAGGTTTATCTGTTTATATATGTGTGTGTTTGTGTGGGGGAGGGGGGGTTTAATTGGGTGTGTGTATAATTTAACAACATTGCATTGCCAGGGCAACTCCTGCTCAACTGCTTGGCCCCCTCATTGCTGCTTGCAGCTATATTTACATTTGTGTTTTCTTGGACACTGCTTTGCAATGTTTAACAAGAACAATAAATGAGTCACAGTGGAAAAGTATTATAGGTTTTTTTCCCCCCATTAAATGAACCGAAGATGTGACAGATATTTAAAAGAGCAGAATAATTTATTTGGCTTCAACAGCCTCTTTCCATCAAAGCAACTTTACTAGTGCATACAGTATGTCAAACCGTGATGAGAGTCGTTGACATTTCTTTCCAGTATGATTTCAGACACATGAAATTAATTGGTACAAAAACACTAAAACTTCAGCAGGAACCCAAAACGTGAAGTGTACAGACTTACTGACCTGAACTTGAAAGTACATATGAACATGTAACCACATTAAATCATACAAAATGTAATCAGGGAGGGAGGCTCCTGCATTCTAGTCCCCAGCGACGTGCATTCTAGTCCTCAGCGACGTGCATTCTAGTCCTCAGTCTCTGCTGGGGCCACCTTGGCCCTGTCTGTGGTCAAGAAAGCCTTTATGCTGTTGGCGGTTGGTGGAGTGTTGTTGCGGAGCAGGAAGCCAAGCAGCAGGAAGCCGCCCAGTGCAATGGCCGTCATGCAGCTGATGAGGTATGCTGCGGGGAAGGCCAAGGGCGCTTTGTCCACGTAGATCTGAGAGAGTTCAAGGAAAGAGTGACAATGACTTTTGAATTGAAATCACATTCCACACAGTCTTGTTAATTCATTTCAGATTGACCCCCACTGTTACAGAGTTTATGGGTTAAAGGGGGCTACACACACACACACACACACACGTCCACCATGTTTGTTAAAGGGGCTACACACACACACGTCCACCATGTTTGGAAAAAAAGTCCAATTTGGCAGCATGCTCCACACAGGCAATCCTGTTCATTGTTATGAAATGCACAGTGAAACAAACAAATAAGTGGAGGGGCCTTGCTTCGCCCTGAAGGGACTTATTTTCCCGATATTGTGCTCATTAAATGGTGCATATTTGACCATAGAACGTTGGGAAATCGCATTCAAGTCAATTGAGCATTCTACTAGCATTGTGAAGAGCTGTATAATAAGGAAATATAATGGAGATCAAAGAATGTCTCACCTGTACCTCCTCCACCAGGTCACAGAGCACGACTCCCGGTATGACGGCGATGCGGAAGTGAAAGAGTTCTGAGCCCTTGAGAACAGGAGAGACACATGACACCCGACATAATCAACCATCTTGATCTGACAGACCCTAAACAGGGGCTTTAAATATGATGTATTGATGTCTTTTTTTGTAGACTTCATGTAGCATGAATTGTAGATCATGTGCAGTAGAGGTCAGGGTCCATATTCATTTCAATAATTCAATATTAAATGAATATCCTTTTGACTACTTCTATGCTGTCCCAGACTTGGATGCTACTTTTCATGCTAAAATGCTTTTCATGCTATAACTCTTAGGGCCCTGTCTTGCACCCAGCACAACGTGGTGCCAACCGTGACGCAAGTCTCGTTCCTATCTTACAACCGAGGCAGTGATGAATTTTCCCCTGCGCACTCCAGTTCAATTTAACAAACGGAAGTCTACCACTGAAGTGTGGAGCTACTTTGAGCCTTGTAAATGGTGTAAAACAGTGATTTATTTGCATGGCTAGGCCGATGCCCGAGGCACCCCCTTTGAAAACCTGTTGGTAGCATCGGCTAACTAGCGCCAGATTTCGGAGTGCAGGGGACAAGCCGAGATGAGCTATGAGACAAAAGCTCACACTCGGTATCATGTTTCAACACACTTTAGCTCATTATCACACCGAACTTCTCCTTAAAGATTTGTTGTGAATATGGGGGTCTGAACTGTTCTCATATTAAATGCAGACGCCCTTACATAACAGCTGATCTGCAGACCCTCAGAGTTGTAGAATGTTTTATTGAGAGTACTCTTCAAGTACTGCCTCATCTTCACCAGAGTCGGGGTGATGTGGGTCCCTGTTGGACACATTAGGGTAAACAATACAACACAATAATCATTAACAATGATTCCAGTAATACAGTAGAATACAGTAAATCAAGACGAAAACATTTATTCAAGAAATTATTCAACATACGCTTAAGAAAAATGATTCATTTCATTTCAAAACTCAGTGCTTCCTAGCTCTAGTTGCTGCAGCCAACAGTTAGAGTAACCAGGCAGCTACAGTGCTACATGATTTTAAAGAAACCCAAAGTGTAGCACTGTAGCTGCCTGGCTGCTGTAGCTCTAGTACTCGGTGACTTTGAGAAACATGGCCAGAGTTCTCCTTTAATGCCTGGAGCTGAGCTTTTTGTCACTCTGGTCATTACTGTCAAACAACTTTAAAATGAACTCCTTTTAGCAACAAGCTTGATGTTAATGGTCATTTAACCTTTAAATTGTCTTTTTAAGTGTAGGAAAAAAAACTTCAGCTAAGCTAACCTGTGACAGCCCAGTTGGTTCGGTTGTTGACCTCCGTCACCGTGACAAAATATGGGGAACGCAGTGGTTGGTTAGGCCGGTTGGTGCGTCTGAGGTACAGTGTGATGTTGAAGTTGGTCAGAGGATATGTCTTCCTCAGCACCTAACCAAGAGGGGGGACGTTACAGCTTTCAACATGGGGCTCACTGATGCTTCCGAAGTGGTCAGTTTTTACCATCACCTGCAGTGAGCTGGGAGTGGGAGCAGTGACGGACTGGGACACAGATAGAACTTTTTACATTTTAGCCTGTAACGGGTCATGTGTTTGGAATTAAAACATATTAGTGATATCTGTTAATACCTTGAGAGGTCCTTAGGCCGCCACATGCCAACATGCTAAAATGTAACATGCACTTTTGATAGCCCCACTGATGGTGAACCTAAACTCCCATGCCATAAACAACAGCAACTGGCAGATAGAACTTTTGACGCACGGAAAGAACAATTGATTTGAAAAACAAATCAGTCAGTTTGCCGCATTTTTCCCCGTCAGCCACCAGCTCTTTAAGATCTCTCGCTTTTCTTCCGCTCCCCCCTTGTGTCGCTTGGTGCCTCGATTCATTTGTTTTGTTAATCTCAGTCAACAGTATAGCTTCTAATTTGCAAATTACAATCTCCAACTTCCAACAACCACACAGGCGCCTACTCGATTCTCTCTTGAAATTCCCAGAAGGCAAAGGCATTGCTTCATTTTAACTTTTGCAAACAAATAATCAAATAAAAAATGCAGGTAGATTTGTTTTATTTCAAACCATGCACATTTTTGAACATCTGAATGAGACATTTCGCTACAAAACAATGCAGACTGATGTTTTGTGACTGTAGAGGGTAACCATGAGTGTGATATAGAGACTCATGTGTGGTATAAATACTGATCAGATTCCCACCCTGATAAGTGTGAAGGATTTCGAGAAGTTTGATAAGTTAGGCTATCACTTGGCTAGCGATATGGACACTTAAAAGGGGGGGCGAGAGAAATGATCTCGGGGCCGTCAATTATCATGCCGCTCCCTGATTGGCCGGCCAGAATGGCCCACATCTGTCCAAATTCCAGATTACCAGTCCGTCACTGAGTGGGAGCCAGAGTGAGGCCTATTACTACAGGACTCCAACTAACCCTTCATTTGTTTTCCCAGACAAAAAACCTACACTCCTTTATGTATCTATTCAAAGTGTTAGGGTTAAGGGTTAAAAAAAAAACATTGGTCTGGCTCACCCTCTTCCTGCAGTCAGAGTTGATGGCAAGGGGAGAGACCCTGAGGGCATCAGTGCAGCCACACTCCTCCGCAGATTTCTTTCCAGCACACTGTTTAAATTGGCCAGAGGTCTATTCACACAAACACACACAAAAACAAACACACACAGTAATTCAGATATAGCTAAACACAAACTCAAAGGGCGCCAATTCACATGCTGGGCAAAGTCAGTCAATGTGCAGAATGTGCTGTGTATACTGCGGTGTAAAGGTACACATATTCGTGCCGAACTGTTTAGGTATTAGTATTAGGTTCGATACAGATGTAAACCGAATGCAGTAATCAACAGCAGTAGTAGTAAATGAGTAGTTTTTTGTGTGCATTTGTAACAGAGTTGAAAATAACCTTACTTAGATAAAGTGAATTCTTTAAAAATTACGATATTACCATGTTATTGTAATCTATATTTTTATATACACTGGTTTTTACATGTTTAAAAGTTCATATGTCGTACCCATTCACATGAGTTTAAAACATGAGACATTGCAGCTGCAATTGTATTTTCATTTCTACTTTGCATTTCAATATTTTGAACTTCCCGTCCATTTCTACTTTGCACTTCCCGTACTCCAGTCAGAACTACAGTCTGCTGGAGGTAAACTGTGCATAGAGAGTGCTTTCTGAATAATTGTATGTTTTAATAAAATAACATGTTTGTCTTCCACACTGGTTAAAGTATAAGTATTTGCATAAATTGTATTAACAGATAATCTCTGCAAGTAATGCTAGAATGTTGTGTTTAGATTGTATTCGATCAAGCTATTGTAGGCTACGTCTCTTTGGCGGCAGCCACGTTATGTTCACTAGCTCTATGGAGAAAACTTTCTTGACTTTTTACGTTTATACTGTAGATGTGGATATGCAGTCGCAATTCATCTGATATCAATGGATTATTTGTTTCATGTGTGAATGCAGGTACGTTGTTTATATACATCGTTAATGAATCAATGCTTGTTATCAATTAATGTTCTATGGAAAAAAACAAAACTATACGATCACAAAGTGTGAAATGCCAACTCTGTATGTTGTTTCTTTTGCATGTTTTTATGTATGTTTAAACTAAATTGAACAGGCTATGCACTCTTTACTATGTTCAAGAATAGCATAGGCGATGCTAGGCAGTCAGAACTACAGTCTGCTGGAGATTTGGATGTGCAGTCGCACATCGTCTGATATCAATGGACTCTTTATGGACTCTGTGTTTTATGTGTGAATGCAGAGGGAAGTAAATACAGTGAGAAGAGTTCCTGTGCTGAGCCTCAATCATCACAACTGACACCTGCAAGAGTGAGGGTCGTCACACATACCATATTTCAAATTACAGTTCCCACACAAACATATTAGTGGCAGGCTTACTGTACCGAGGTACGTGTATACCCTTATACACTTGCACCTGATTCCTTATACAAGGCCGAGGTACGTGTACAACCTTATACACTTGCACCTGATACCTTATACGTGTATACCCTTATACACTTGCACCTGATACAAGGCTTAGGTACGTGTACACCCTTATACACTTGTACCTGATACCTTATACAAGGCCGTGGTACGTGTATACCCTTATACACTTGCACATGATACCTTACACAAGGCCGAGGTACGTGTATACCCTTATACACTTGCACATGATACCTTACACAAGGCCGAGGTACGTGTATACCCTTATACACTTGTACCTGATACCTTATACAAGGTATACCTTACTATAAATGAAAGCCATCAATGTGGCATGTGGGAGCATTAAGCTACTCCACTGATGTTTGTGCTTTGGATTTGGCTAATGATATTAAATTAGCATTAGATTTTGCATACTTATTGCTAGACATTAGACTTTGCTTGACATTTAAATGAGGGCTCAATGCTTGTATCATCCCCATATGCTATCACACAGACACAGATACAGACACACAAAATAACTTGAATAGACTTCTGACAGGCCTTTGTCCTTTGATATAGAAGTGCCATCACCCTCACCTTGGACTCAGGGTAGTGCTGGCGTGGGAAGCGCTGGCTGGGATCTGCGTTGTAGATGTTCTCCGAGGTCGGAATCAATACACCCAGCTGGGACGGAGGCCTGTAATTCACCTGGGACACCCAGACACAAAATATACTTCACTACAACTACACCTATTAGTGTAGGATACGACAATACATAGCTAGCTGGTAGGGATTGCCAACTCGCGTCTTGTACCTGCAAAGCATCTTTCAGCATTTCACTGGGGTTATCAAGCAGGCATCTTCTTTCATCTGTGCTTCATTGAATTAAACCCACAACACCTCCAGAAGACTCAACAGTAGTGTCTGATATCTCAGAGGCACCCCTCTCCACACTCATGATGTGTGTCTACCAACAAATACCAAACAAATCTTCAGTCAATCCTCTTTGTTGCTGTGGTCATTTATAATCCAATGATGCAGGCACCAACAAATAGGCTGCCAACAACTTCTGAGCAGCAACATAACTAGATAAACAGCAAGCCCTTCATGCAGCAGGCACACACAGTGACAGACAGACAAGGGCCACTTGATGCCTGGCAAAAGCCCAAGTTGTAAGCACCACAACTTCAGCTCACCAGGCAAAAAGGTTCTATCAATGAAATGGATAGCCTCAACAATAAACTTTTGAAGCTCCAAGACCTGTCAAGACCCGTCCTCTGTCACTGAATGTTGAATTGTGCCAACTGTCTGAATATAAAACTTTTTTCCTTATTAGGTTTCACCTAAAAAAATAACAAATACAAGTATATTGTCAAAAATAATGATGATATAATAATGTAAAATGCACTGCTGCAACTGGGGTCCTTCAACCTCAAACAATGTCTACTAGAATACGACTGGTACTATAGCTGACTAAGTGACAATAAAACTAATGTTCGACTGGTGAAACACGTTAAAGAATTGTATTTTGATAGAAGAATTGTATTTTTGCAGCCTCTTGCTTACAGGCAGGTCGAAGAGCATCTTGTTGTCGAAGTCGTCCTCCGGGTCTGCATGGATCCACTCATAGTCACTGATGGGCTGGCTGGGCAGGTAGACGATGCTGAGGCCCTCAGGACAGGCATTCTGCAGAGTGAACGTGAAGCTGGGCGAGTCACAGAGCAGAGACGCTTCCGTAATGAACACCGTCACCATGGTCATGGCCTGCACACATTCCGGAATAAACACCGTCACCATGGTCATGGCCTACACCAGTGGTCGCCAACCCGTCGATCGCGATCGACCTATAGATCTTTATCAGACCTTTATCAGACCTCAGTCTTCAATATCAGACCGTTCCTGTAACTATTTTAATGACTATGTGGTTGCTAACTGAAAATCTTTAAATAATGGTATTTCTGTTTCGTGTTCTTCTGTTTGCCCTTTGGAAGTGAGTAAAGATGGTAGCAAAAGTTTTTAACATGATGCTGTATTGTAGTCTCCTGGATAAAAATAGTAACCTTGTGATTATATAGACACCTTATCATACTTACTTGAAATTATGATGGCCATAGGGCCTGATGCTATGTCAAGTACTCTGAATAGACTTCTCTGTACACTCTAAGACGTGTTTTAGAAAGAACTTAAAAATATGTACTTATGTTTGTGTGTATGTATATTTTTGTATATTTGGTAGAGACTGGTGTAGTGTGGTGAAAAATATTTGTGGATGTCTGTTGGTACCTTGGGATGCACCTCTCTGCAGTGGGTGTGCCTTCCAATCAGAACTTGTTTGATGTATCATGTGACCCTTTCTACCTAATAAGTATGACATGTGTCTATCTTGATTCAAGTCTGATGAAAAGCGTGTAGCTCGAAAACGTTCACTTGGTGAAATAAAAGATAAAGCAAAACGGGAGCAAGTGTGCGGACATTCAATTTTGTTTTTTTGATTGTCTGATCCTTTTGTCCTGCACCTGCGTTTTGGATGTGTGCACCTCTACCTTAGCTCCATTTGAAGAATGCAATCGATTACGTACGTGCACAGACAGCTGTAACAGACACGGAGCGCGTTGTAGGCCTTAATTGGCCACATTACTTACGGTTACTTCCTAGAGTGCTCATTCATTACGTGAAAGACGCTTCATACCAAAACAGTGATCAAACATTATCAAATTTATCATGACGTGTTGTCACAAACACTTACTCCAATTAGAAAATCAAAACCAAAATCATGTACATGTAAATAAAGACTACTGTATGTTAAGTGTTGTTATCTCATTGATGCTTGTAGCCTATAAGGGGGTGGAGAATGTAATAGGCTATTTTTAACCTGATACATTTGCCTAAATAAAAGGCCTTAAATTGGAAGTATTTTAGCTTTGATTCTCTTTTGACGCTTCATGGTAGATCTTGTCTTTGTTCAGGGCGAGGTCAGGGAACTTGGGCTCAAAAAGGTTGGTGACCACTGGCCTACACACATCAAGAGACATCTATAGAGATGTAGCGGCTACATCACAAAAACAGAATTTTGACCCACTGGCAAGAACAGTGGCAGATGCTACCTACATTAGGCTACTGTGCTGTGATAACCCTGATAGGATGCGAGGCTACATTGTCCCAGTGCATTTAGCTGTCAAATGCATGCATTTCTAATATTAGAAATGTCTTAATGGCAGCATGTGTATTTATGGTTATGGGGATTTGGCAGACGCCTTTGTCCAAAGCGACACAACAAATACAAAAACAACATAATATTTTTTTAGGCTGGCTAACACATACTGATGACTTGCGCTAGCCTAGCACCTGCAAACTCTGCAACTAGAAGGACTGGATGAAACGTGTTGAAAACGGTCTCAACTGATAAATATCATACTTGCTAACTTGGAAATGAGGTCCTATGTCCAAAATCCTAAACCACCCCTTTAATGACAAAAAGGTTTAAATTGAAAGTAGGCTAAGTGATTGTGTATGTGTATGTGTGTTCGCCAAATTTGGTTTTACTCATTTTGAGTAGGCCTAAACTGTTCGCCAAAGACCATCATTTCTGGGCCCAGCTTGTTAAAAACAAAAGTAGGCTCTGATTTAGCCTAGTCTACTGTATGACTTCAATGAGGTGATCTTTAGTTTTGTTCTGCTTACAGTATCTCACTGCCATTTGCAACGCCTTTGAATGCAATCTGCTGCCCTGTTTACCGGCAATGCTATAGCGGACTTAAACTGCCACCTCGTGGCGATAAGTAATATATTTCACGCAGCTGCGTGAATCACGGAAAGCGCGAATGAAGTGGCCACTTCTAAATGGGACCCACTGTATGTGATAACACAGCTTATACATTTTTTCAAATGTGCTTCATAAACATACAATACTGCACTACAAAAGTGCAAACATCTGAATTATACTTCTCCCTTCACCCAAATAATGAAGGTGAAAGGAAGTTATTAAGCTTTAATGGTGCTTCCTAAAGGGGGTATGTCAAACCTGGCAACACAGCCCGCATGCCATGTGGCATTGTTTACAAAACTTGACCGCAGCGCACGTTTGCAGGCAGGCGACGTTAGTTCTGCTAGCATGAAACACAAAATGGACCGGTTTTTAATAATAAAAAAAGGGACAGAAACAAGCTCAAAAACCAGACGGACAGACACAGTGTTGTAACGAATAGTGGAGTGGATGAGGAAAATGAGTCTGAGGAAGCAGCAAACAAAAATCAGCATAAAAACACCGGAGAGGGGACGAGCAGACAAATGGTGTAAAGTTACCCAGTAAGAAGCGAAGCACACATGAGCACAGACAATTTCATAACAAGTGGACAGATGAATTCTCATTTGTTCTGCATGGCATGAACCCTCTGTGCTTAATATGCAAATATTAATATACAATATTAATATATCATGGACATGCATGCCAGCTTCCGCTCATCCTAGTATTAAAGTAAATCTGGTCTTAAATGAAAATGTATTGGCTGTGTTATTTCTTTTTGTGGGATGTCCAATTTATATGTAGAAATGCACATTTGCAAAGGTGACTTAGTATGTTGTCGTAAAAGTGGCTCTCCTTTTGATTTTGTATAAGTAAGTATAAGTATATATACTCTTTTCCTGTGAGGGAAATTTGGTCTCTGCATTTATCCCAATCCGTGAATTAGTGAAACACACACAGCACACAGTGTACACACAGTGAGGTGAAGCACACACTAATCCCGGCGCCGTGAGCTGCCTGCAACAACAGCGGCGCTTGGGGAGCAATGAGGGGTTAGGTGCCTTGCTCAAGGGCACTTCAGCCGTGCCTACTGGTCGGGGTTCGAACCGGCAAACCTCCGGTTACAGGTCCGAAGTGCTAACCAGTAGGCCTGAAGGAAATACAGTGCATGAAAATGCAAAAATATTCGGTAAAATATTGTACAGAGTAAAAATAAACTATATTGGTTGCTAGGTAGATGAGGTTTAATATAGTTGGAATGACTGAACAGTTAAATAGGTGGATAGTTTATATGGTTAAATTATTTGCTAGATAGATGAGGTTTAATATAGTTGGAATGACTGAACAGTTAAATAGGTGGATACTTTAAATGGTTAAATTATTTAGGTAGATAGTTGACGATAACTGACAGTTGGAATGGCTCTAATGTTTGCTAGCAGTTATGCTAACTATGTTAACAAAGATAATAATGCTAACAAAGTTACTATGCTAACTAGCATGCTAACAATGTTAAAATGCTAACTATGCTAACCATGTGACTTAGCTAACCTAGCTAATCATTTTTAGTAGTTATGCTAACATGCTAACTATGTTAACCATGTGACTTAGCTAACTTAGCTAATCATTTTTAGCAGTTATGCTAACTAACAATGCTAACATGCTAACTATGCTAACCATGTTACTTCGCTAACTTAGCTAATCATTTTTAGCAGTATTGCTAAAAATGTAAACAATGCTAGCAATGCTAACATGCTAACTATGCTAACCATGTTATTTAGCTAACTTAGCTAATCATTTTTAGCAGTTTTGCTAAAAATGCTAGCAATGCTAATATGCTAACTATGCTAACCATGCTAACTAGTTACAGTGGGTAGGAGTCATAGTTAATAACAAGTAACAGTTACAATGGCTGAACAGTTAAAAAGTTCAGTAATTTAAAGGGTTAAATTGTTTAACAGTGAAATATTGTAGTGAGGACTTTTATTTTGAAACCCTTTTTGCCAGAGGAAGCAGCTGAACAGGGTGTGTAGTCTTAATAGAGCCAGTTTGTATTCTTAAAGCCTGAGACTGGCAGTTGATCCAGGTGGCCTAGGATTCTAATTGCTTAAGGGCTCTATTATGATGTCATCAGCCCATGTTAAAAATGTAATTTCGAGGAAATTACCAGTGCATGAAAATATAAACATACTGTATATTAACATAAAATGGCAAACAAACTTTTATTGGGAAACAGTTGGCAGGAGTCATAGTTGATAACAACTGACAGTTGAAATGGCTGAACAGTTAAATAGTTGAGTAGTTTAAATAGTTAAATTATTTAATAGTGAATTATTGTAGTGAGGACATGTATTTTGAAACAGTTGTGGGCAGAGTAAATAGTAGTCTTAGGAGAGCCAGATTGTATGCTTAAAGCCTGAGACAGAGTATATAGTTTAAAAGTTGAATGTAGATAGTGTAATGGATGTTGATAGACAGAAAGTTGAATGGATGTTGATAGGCAGATTGTTTAATGGATGTTGATGTATAGTTTAATGGGTGGATGAGTGAATGGTTTGAAGAGGATGAATGGATAGAAAGTTGGATGGAATGTGCCTTATATCCTTGTAGAATGGAGAGACACAGAGAGAGTTGGCCTAGTTAAGCAGAAAGCAGTTGATACAGGTGCAATCAGTTTAACTGGCCCTTTGATGGGTCCTAGTAGTGAGCAGCTGGAAGTTGATACAGGTGCAAATCAAGGTAATTAGCCCATTGTGATGTCATCAGCCCATGTTAAGTCTATGGGGAAAAATAAGCTTGTTTTTTATTAATATCTTATTAATATATCTATATATAAGTATAAAGTTTACAAAAGTGAAAAATACATTCCCCACGTGTCCTTTTCAAGACCTACGTTACAAAGTTTGAACGAAGTTTCTACGTTAAACGGTTAAAGCTGAATTAGATGCAGAAATTTGGTAGGAAGAAGAAGAAGAAGAAGAAGAAGAAGAAGAAGACTTCGGATAACAGAACAGTGCATTTTCATGCACTGTAACTAGAAAACGCAATTCCAGGGAATTACCAGTGCATGAAAATGCAAAACATATGGTGTGAAATATACTGTTAAAACAGATGATGTGCTAATTGGCAACCAACATGATGAGGTTTAATATAGTTGGAATGACTGAACAGTTAAATAGCTGGATAGTTTAAAAGGTTAAATTATTTGCAAGGTAGATGAGGTTTAATATAGTTAGAATGACTGAACTCGGTAGGTGAGGTTTAATATAGTTGGAATGACTGAACAGTTAAATAGGTGGATAGTTTAAATGGTTAAATTATTTAATAGGGAATTATTATAGTGATGACTTTTATTTTGAAACAGTTGTGGACAGAGGAAACAGTTGAACAGCATGTGTAGTTTTAAGAGAATGAAACTGTAGGCTATGCTTAAAGGGAAACTTGGCAGGATTTCCCCCTCTGCTGGAGAAATTGTGCATTATGCTATTTCAAACTGTGGGAAAAGGTAATGATAAAGCACATGGATTTGTTTACAAGCTAGCGAACGTTTAGCATAAGTTTGGCAGAACTATGTGGATGTTACAAGGTAAGAAACACGATTTAAAACGAGTTTCTTGTTTCTCACTTCTCTTTCCGGGACGGTAGTCTCAATGTTGCAAGGTTGGTTTTCCACCTGGGGACGCTAGGCGCAGCGGGGAAAGTCACCATTTTCACCGGAACAGGTCATTTAACCATCCAAATGATTTCTAAAACGGGTTTATTACGTTGAAATAGTTGCCAAGTTCCCCTTTAAAGCCGGAGAAACTGACAGTTGACGCAGGTGGCCTGGCCACCTGGCTTAAGATTCTAATTGCTGTGATGTCATAAAGGCACTATAATAATAATATGCCGGCGATGCTGCCTGCGGGCCTTACGCTAGCATAGCTTGACCTGGATGGCCTCGATGGAGGGGAGTTAGGAACCCGGCGATGCTGCCTGCGGGCCTTACGCTAGCATAGCTTGACCTGGATGGCCTCGATGGAGGGGAGTGAGGAGCCGGCGATGCTGCCAGCGGGCCTTACGCTAGCATAGCTTGACCTGGATGGCCTCGATGGAGGGGAGTTAGGAACCCGGCGATGCGTTTTTACCCCCCTCTGCAGTGCTTTTTGGTCGTGGGCAGAGCAGTTGCCATACCAAACTGTGACACAGTTGGTGAGGATGCTCTCAAGATAGAGATAGATACTTTATTGATCCCCAAGGGGAAATTCAACTCAATGATGCAGCAGTAGAAGTTCACCAGGATCTGGGGAGACAGGTGGACGTTCTTTAGTCTCCTCAGAAAGAAAAGACGCTGGTGAGCCTTCTTGATCAGGGTAGAGGTGTTGAGGGTCCAAGGGAGGTCCTCACCGAGATGTGGACACCCAGGAACTTGAAGCTGGTGACACGCTCCACCTCAGTCCCATTGATGAGAATGGGGGTGTGTGTGCCAGCCAGACTTCCTGAAGTCCACAATGAGCTCTTTGGTCTTTTTGGTATTGAGAGCCAGGTTGTTGTTAGTGCACCACTATGTAAGGTGCTGGACCTCCTCCCTGTAGGCCGTTTTATCATTGTTGCGATTTTAATCCCCTGGCTAGCTAACCTATGAACATTAGCAATGTCGCTAGTTTGTTGTTTTCAAGTGAACACTCTCAATTCGTTAGTCTGGAGTTTCGAAGAGGGGAACCTTCCCATTTCCCAACTGCACTGCAAAAAATCAAATCTAACCAGCTTTTTTTGTACAGGACAGTGAAGACAGACAGGAAGTCGGACTCGAACCTGGGTCGCCGTGGGTGTTCGAACCCGTTCATGGTACGGGCACTATTGATCTCATATTACAGTTTTTTCTGATTGCTTAAGCACATTTTTTGTAACTATGGCTTTTTTTGCAAAACTCTACACACAAATAGGAAAACCTTTCACCCAATCAGCAAAACATTCTAGTTCTCTTGCAAAAGCTAACACACCTTGTTTACAGTTTTCTCTGATTGCTTAAGCACATTTTTTGTAACTATGGCTTTTTTTGCAAAACTCTACACACAAATAGGAAAACATTTCACCCAATCAGCAAAACATTGTAGTTCTCTTGCAAAAGCTAACACACCTTGCTTAACTCACACCTTCGTAAAAATTGTGTTTTCGTATCAAACAGTAAACACAAGCCATCGCAATAGTAAGCACACAATGTGCCAACTACACACTGATGGTATGAATAAAAAACACATCTGGCTTTTGCTTTCTCTGTGGACAAGGTAGACTATATCAGTTTGAGGTCATACTTTTGTCATAGTTCTGTAAACATACAGGGATCCAAACATCAAGTATTGGTGTTTATTTACACACATCAAAACAAACACAAGTGTGTTTTTCCAAGTCAAAACACAAAATAGCAATTTCACTGAGACAAAACATATCAGTCTACATCGGGTCGTCTCTCTCAAAATTTCGTCTACATCACATGCAATGTCCTAGTCCAAGGCACCGGGAAAAAATATATTCTGAAATGACGTATCCAGGCCTGACATGACAATACCCCCACATGTAGACTGTTTTTTTGTCTGTTTTTTTCTCTTCTCACTCTTCCTGCTCACTCCATCGTACCCATTGTACATTACCTGTGGCTTATTTATAGTGCTTAGGCTGATTGCAAAGTGAACTAATTATCTAAAACAGTTTTCACATGAGAAAGTGTACCAGAGTGGTGGCAAAACAGTGTAAATAATAGCCATACATGTGTATTGATTTGCCAGGAGTGTGTTGATCATTTGGAAATTGAGTGTAAAGCAGGGAGTTGTGTTTACAGTTCCGCAAAAAGAGTGCTGTGCAGTGGATTGTGCCTACAGTTGTGCAAAGTGTGTGTTACAAAATTGCAAACTGAGTGCAAAGCAGTGTTTGTGCTTTTAGTTTTGCGAACCCAGTGAGTGGTTTTCCTATAAGTATTATTAGTTTTAGAAATTGTGCTATAAGAATCACAGTTGTGTTTAAGCATTCAGAAAAAACTGTAAGATCAAAAAATATATTTGGTATTATTTTTAGTATGACTTACTAAAAACAATACCAAATAGAGACTTACCTAGCGCTCTCTCGAAAGATCCTTTTGACTTACTTTAAGACTTTATTTACTGTAATAATAAGACTTTGACTTATTTTAAGGAGTCTTATCGAAAACAAATTTACTCAATGCACTGGCAGACAAATTTGCTTGTTTTTAGGACAAATTTGCTTGACGCATTCAGAGACAAATGTGCTTAATTTTAGGATGAGACATATTAAAAGAAGTCAAAAGCTTCTTAAATTAAGTCAAATTATTTGACGAGAAAGTGCTAGGTAAGTCTCTTTATACTGAAAACAATACCAACTACCGTAGATTTTTTGATCTTGATATAAGATTAACTAGATGTACCGCAGAGCGGTACAAAATATGACCGCCGCCCAGTCCAGCACATTTTTTTCACAAAAATAAATCACGCTGAAAGGCCTATATGATTCTAACTGTCGCACTAAATTGCATTATCCACACTCAATTCTCACTGGTATCTTCTAGACAACAAGTACCAAAACATGATTTGTTCATAGATTTCACATGTAAAATTCATTTTATGCAACCCCACCTCCATCTTGCCTGTTCATAATTCTGAGAAATTCTTGAATTGTGTGCATGTGTGCGTGTACATGTTTATGTGTGTGTGTGTGTGTGTGTGTGCGTGCGTGCTTGTGTGTGTGCCTGCGTATGTGCCTGTGTTTGTGCATATGCATGCATGCGTACATATGTCTACTGTGTGAGTATGTGTCATACGTATGATTACTGTGAATGTATGTGTGCGCGTTTATCTGTTTATGCACATGTGTGCATATGGAATGGGTTAACATGACCCCTGAAGGCAAACATTCGGAAAAAAAATGGTCATCCTAGGCCCTACAGTTCTCAAGATATTCACAGAAAACTGTGTCTGCCCTACCCTCCTTTCGGGGGGTCCAGTCCAGTGGGGGGGGCTACAGATCAAAACGAAAAACGATGGTTCCATGCTATCCATGTGGGGTTACATGCCCACCAAGTTTCGTGTACCCCGGTCTTTCAGTGTCCCGGGAATCCTTGTTGGTGTACGGTAAATACTAAGTACACTAAATGTACACATAAATTATTTTATTGTAAGGCCCCCCATGAACGAAAGTTCACAAAACTTGGCATGCATTCGGAGGGTGTCATAATGATCCTACACTTTCAATTTCGTGCAGTTTTGACCATGTCAGCCAGAGATATTGTGATGAAAACACCTAATTTTTTGCTTTTTAATTTTTAACTAGGTGGCGCTATACATGAAATAAGTGGTAATGGGATGGGTTGACATGCCCCCTTAAGACCAACATACGAAAAAAAGATGGACCTCCTAGGCCCTACGGTTCTCGAGATATTTACAGAAAACTGTCTCCGGCCACCTACAGGCCAGTTGGTGTATAGTTACATAAATTCATTTATTGTGTGGCCCCCCATGAACGGAATTCCACGAAACTTGGCGTGCATTCAGAGGGTGTCATAATGATCCTACACTTCCAATTTCGTGCAGTTTTGACTATGTTAGGTCACAGATACCTGCGATGACAACACCTCATTTTTACTTTTTTGTGTTTAACTACGGTTCTTGAGATATTCACAGAAAACTGTGTCTGCCCTACCCTCCTTTTGTGGGGTCCAGTCCAGTGGGGGGGCTACAGATCAAAACGAAAAACGATGGTTCCATGCTATCCATGTGGGGTTACATGCCTACCAAGTTTATTGTACCCGGTCTTTCAGTGTCCCGGGAATCCTTGACGGAAATTTGAACATGCGAAAAAGAAAAAAAGAAAATAAAATCTGACTAAACCTATATGACCGCCGCTTCGCTGCGCGGCGGTCATAATAACACTTGGTTAGATTTTATTAGATAAGCAGTTTTTGCATTGTGTCTTTATAGGATTTACTATATAATTAGGCTTCAAGTCTGAATTCATGGATGAATTTTGGCAGTTGGTTACATGGCCCATGATAACGTAAACACAGCAGGAACTCTGGTCTAGGTTACAAGCACCTGGGCTAAAGTTCCTGGGTTTAAATGGCTGGGCTGATGGCCCACAGTATAAGTAAGGCTAATCAGTCAGGCATGCAGCCATGTCAGGCACATCCTTGAGGGAGCCTGGAGAGCTGTAAAAAGCTCTGATCAAGCAGGTACTATTTGTCTGTTTA
This sequence comes from Alosa alosa, assembly GCF_017589495.1. NCBI lineage: Eukaryota > Metazoa > Chordata > Actinopteri > Clupeiformes > Clupeidae > Alosa > Alosa alosa. Next base: position 1,509,266 of record NC_063201.1, read on the forward strand.
TGATTTGTCTGAAGGTGTGATGACTTTTTTTAAAGATGCAGTCTGTGATTCTGATCCAAAATTAGCTCAGATTCAGATTGCTCTTTATGATCAGCTGTCCATTCTGTGTATGCAAAAAGAAAAAATCTCAGGTGTTTGCAAAATGGCAGCAAATCACCATGCTGCTTCCGCAGAGCGGTTTCTTTGCATGTTCACCTGAAATCCACAACCTTTCACCAGGGTATAAGATAAAACTAGATATACCGCAGAGCGGTATTATGAATTATGAACAGGCAAGATGGAAAGCATCTTTTGCAGCGATTTTTGTGTGAGCATATCAGCGAACACCCCTGACTACTCGGTGAGTTTCACGTCTTTGTAAACGAAAGTTTAATGCGTTTTAGGAAGGATTGTTCCAGTGCACCTATGCAGCGTTGTGGAGGAGGGGGGGGCGCTACCACAGAAACCGAAAATTCTCAGGACAGCAGCATGTGTCCAAATTTCAATCTTAAACGTTCTATTTAATCATAAACTATCTGAAAACAGGGCTTTAAGTGTAAAATACCGAACTTGTCCTTTAAGTAAATTTGTCTTGATAAGACTCCTTAAAATAAGTCAAAGTGTTCTTAAATTAAGTCAAAATGATCTTTCGATGGAGCGCTAGGTAAGTCTCTTCATACTAAAAACAATCCAAAAAGATGTTTTGATCTTAATATAAGATTAATAACACTTAGTTAGATTTTATTTTTTGCAGTGTATCTTTGACCACTGGGCTACCTTCTTGCAGAGGTGGCTGTAGATGGTGAGGTTGAGCATGTGGTTGTTGGTCTTGTCCCAGTAGTGTCGGGCATTCACCCTCATGGCACTGGGGTTGGTCAGGATCACCTTCATGAGCTTCTTATTGCGGGTCATGGAGAAAGCTGGCACAAAGAACATAATTAAAATCTCTTCTAGAGCACACAACACTTCACAGAGGAATACTTTTTTCTATATAAACTTAGCACAAAAAGTAAGGAAATTTGTGTTTGGTAGATTATTTCACTGTGGTAACAATGTGTTTAGTTCCCTTTCAAATGGGGCCCCATTTGTAAGGAACATGCACTCAGCAGCGCCCAATGTGGGTTGCGCCCAAATCTTCTCTAGCATTGCCAAACAGGTTATTTTGCTGTTGCTATTGACACTTGTTTGAGCTTCTGGTACCCCCAGGTGCTGCCAATCTGGTTCCTGATTGGTACCTGTGAGTATGGGCCCTACTACTGTACAGCTACAGTCAGTAAGTGTCTGCTCCGGGAATCGACATTCCACGTTTGACTGATCTGGAAAGGGCCCTTGCGATAGGGCAACTTCAAGCTGGTGTTCCACAAAACCAAGTTGCGGCATTATTTGGAGTGAGTCCTAGTACCATCTCCAAACGGAAGGCCAAATCTGTCTTCTACAGATTTGCATTCAAGGTTTGCAGGACGATATGGCTGATAGCTCTCTGCCCAGACAATCTGGAACAGGAGTCCTGCCATGACCTGCCCTTCACCGTCAGACTCGTTTGTGCTGGTGTTGGCAACACGTGCACTGGAACCTGAACAGAGGAACGTTATGTTCAGTGATGAGTCTAGATTCTGGACGGGATGGGATGCCCACAGCAGTGTGTGAACAGGCTGGTGACCTGCATGAGGAGGAGGTGCCAGGCTGTTGTGGCTGTGTATGGTTCTTTCACACGCTACTGAGGCTCCTGTTTGTGAAATTAATAAATTGTTTAATTTCCAATATGTCCAATATGGACTTAAAATCCAATATGTTTCTTCAAATATCAATCATCCAATCCACCAAACGAGGCAATGGCAAAATAAGCTGTTTGGCATTGGCAGAGAAGATTTGGCAAATTTTTCATGGGCGCAACCCACATACTCAGCTCTGCTGCTCATCCCACAAGTGCATGTTCCTTACAAATGGGGCACCATTTTAAAGGAAACTAAACAGGCTTTCCAATGGTATAAGATGTATTGCCAAATATTGCCAATAATTGTTACCACAGAGAAATAATCTACCAAACACAAATGTCCTTAACAAAGTTTATATATGTAATGCCTGGCTGTCATTTCAGAACAAAAGCTTTAAAAAAGAATGACAGCTGGATATTGGTCACCTGTAGTTAAATAGCTGGCTACTTGGCATTGCATAGACATGCTCCTGAGCAAACCATTGTTGGAAAAAAATATACAGTGCAACCGGAAAGTTTTCAGACCCTTTGAAGTTTTCTACATTTCAGGGGTGTCTGGCAGGCCCTTTGCCGCAAGTCATTTGTCTGGCATGGTGATTTTTGGGTTCGGTGGGATGTGCTTTTTCATTTCAAGGTGGTTTCATGTGGTACATCCATCGTTTGATCTAGGCGGCCATATCTGAGGGGCCCTTTTTTGGTGTCTGCCGGGCCTACTCTGTTTGACTTGACTATTCATATCAGATACCAAGTGCCTTGCATCCTTTTATGTTTATAATTCACTCAAATAAACAACCAGGACCCATATTCACAAAGAATCTTAAGGATAAAAGTAGACCTTAACTAGTGGATTTAGGAGAAACTCTAAAAAATAATGGACCTAGTCTGAATTTTAGGACTTCTTCTAACTACCCTTTAACAAAGGGTAATTCACAAAGTAAAAGTAGCAGCTAAGTATGGGAGACTAGATTAGGAGCAGTCGGGATGACTCCTAACATGCAGGTGCACATTCAGAATCACTGAGAACGACCCTTTACATCGTTTAGCACCAATATCACTTACAGTAGTCCGACATGAAGGCCTTGAAGGTGAATCTGAGTGTCTCATGCACGTTGATGCGCACAAGCGAGTTCCGACGCAGGTTGTCCAGTGACTGCAGCTCATGGCGGCATGGCCCCTCGTGCAAGGACCAGCTGCCCACGCGACTCGCGTTGAAGAACAGCCAGGTTTGAGCCTTCAGGATGTTGTAGTGGTGCAGAACGGGCATGCACATCCCTGCAAGCGCAGTGCCGTCTTGGTATACCTGCAGGATGACGAAGCTGGTCTTTCCGGGGCACACCACTGACAATCCCACGTGCTGAATGCCAAACTTCATGTTAGCTGCAGCACAGAGAACAAATGCCAGTTACATATACATACCAGTACACATCAAATGTCAGTCACACACACATCAGGAGCCGTATTCACAAAGCATTTTATCTTACCGCTAGGAGTACCCCTAACTCACACTAAAAGTTTTTAGCTAGGAGTTTTCATAAAGCTGCTCAGACCTACTCTTAGTACGGTAAAATGACAACTACTAAGATAAGAGCTCTGTTGCTATGGTTGACGTCATTACTCATGCACAAGCTTGATTGAAGTGACCACCTTGATTGGCTGATGACTATAACGGGGCAATGAAGCCAAAGATCTCCCCTATGATGATGAGTGACAGGTGACAGCCAAAGATCTCCCCTATGATGATGAGTGACAGGTGACAGGCCTTTGTTGGTGAGAATGCGTGCGCCACACAAGTAGCCTACTGCCGCGAAGGACAGAAGATGATGAATAACCTAAATGAATAAAGAGTAAGATAAAACAAATATCCTAGTAGCCTAACAAAATACACCACGGATTGATGCAGTATCTTTGCAACAAGGTTCTAATCAAGGTGGGGCATTATGTATTTGAATAGGCCTAACTATCGAGTTTCCTAATGAATATGCTCTTTATATACAGTATATAGTTTTTTAAGAAATAAAAGAGTGTATAGAATAGAAAGAATAGTTAGAATAAGTTCTTTGTTCTGTGATAACCACATTGCCACAAACTTCATTATCGTGAGCAGTTTATGCTTAATGAGACCAGCATAAATAATATGGACAAATAGGAGAGTAAAGTATAATGTAGACAAGGTAAAAATTAAAAACTATCTCAGTGCAAGAACAGGTTGAGGTAATAGGGTTATAGCCATTCATTCATTCAGTATTGAATGAGTAAGTAGGCCTATGATCAGTTACTTTACTTTACTTTTAGCCTTTGTAGCCTAAACCATGCTCTTCCTTGCTTGAAACACCTTTTGTTGAAATGCAAGAAATTGAAGACTGAAACTAGTCTAGTGGTCTTTGTGGTTTTAATGCAACATTTTACAAAGCACTGACAGGGCCACCAAGGACTGTGAGCGGGTCAACAGCAGAAATGTCCCAGCCCGGTGTTGAGGATGCATCGTAGAAAGATATCATCATTCAGCAAACCACTGCATTAGCGAACTTTAGCATTGTGGCTAACTAACTTAGTTCCTGTCAGTATGGTCAGAAAATAATGGGATAACAGTCGAGACAGACAGTTCCAGTGCCGTCAATTTGCTCGGCATAACCGCAAAGATTAACGTACCTGTAGTAAAAACCATGTCTCAGGTTTATTTCGGCTTCAAATTTAAATGGGAATTACATTTCACGTGAAAATCCTCCTACCATGAATACACAAGCCACTAAGCTGTGAAACCGTAAGCTATTCTTGTGTTGTCGAAGTGAAGTGGAACAAAAGGCATGTGTGTCTTGCAGCAAGACGCTGCGCCTTCTGGTAGACAAACTATGTAACGGTAGAAAAAACAGAGGCGCACTCATGGGCTTGATACTAATACAATTTGTATTGAGAACCGAGGTTTTAACAATGAGTCTAAGGACAAAAACTGGGAAACAAACGTTTCGGGCTTAGCCCATTATCAATGTCTCCATTATGAAACGCATCACAGGGCGTTCAGGTAGACGTGACGTGTTAATTACCGTAATACTCAATGTCATCACAAAAGACAAATCGTATAAGATACACCAAAAACCAACCATATGTGCAATTATCATTAAAAATATATAGACATAATGTATACATATCTGTATTCAAGACAGCAGTATACACAATAATGCAAGATCCACATAAGTGCTTATCACATCACAAGAAACATGACAGAACCAGTTCTTCATTTATCCCTAAAGGATGGAGAGTTTTCAGGGTAAACATCCAGTAACTTTCCTTTTGTAGTAACCTTTTTTCTAAATCCCCTCCTCTATGTACAGGTTTAACATGTTCAATGGCAGTGAATGCGAGGGATGAGATAGGATGGCCTGCTTCATTGAAATGTCGTGCAACAGGAGATTTTTCATCCTTCCGTCTAATGGCGCTATGATGCCTGTTTTTATTTTTCTATTAGTTTTTCCTACGTATTGTTTGTTGCATGGACATGTGATTAAATAGACCACATTACTAGTAGAGCAAGTAGTAAACTGTTTGATTGCAAAACTTTTTCCTGTAGTAGAACACACAAATGTAATGGTCTTCGGACCTGTTCTGGCAAGCAGAAGTAGTTGTCTGCTCTGACCAAAAAATCCCTTATATTTCTGGCTCTGTAATGAGCGAATAAAGGTGGGTTAGGAAACTGGCCCGCCAAGCACTTTCATCTGGCCCGCAGAGCATTTAATTGGGTTATCAGGCTGTTCGCTATTTTTTTTCCTGCAATAGAGATGTAGTTGGTTAGCTTTACTGCAAACTGCTTTTCACTCTCCTCAGAGTACGTTTACAATGTCAATGCCAAAATATCATGTTAAATAGAGATGATAGGCCTACTCTTAGTTATCTCCTTTGCAGCAAATCTAACTGGAATGTAATGCTACTCCATTTAATTGGGAACAGGTCTGCACTCACGAGAGGGAGAGAGAGCGGCAGGTTCCAGCTGGCTTGTCATTGTTGATAATTGATATCTCCTTCTTATAAGAAACTTTTAAAAGGAAATCATGAAGGCAGTAGTAGTTCCCACTACTGACAATTTATAATTTAACTGTGAGAGGGCACAGCCATAGGTACAGCACTAGACATAGCAGAGCGGGCAGAAAATCATTGAAAGCGACAGTGCACAATGTATACCTTTGTTAAACAGTATCAAATTAGCAGTATTTTTAAGCAATTAATATTGTAAAACATATACTTTTGATACTAAATGATAGACTATAAAAATATATATTTGTGTGTGTGTGTGTCTTTGTGTCTACAGCCACCCCTGCTGTAGGTCGTGGTGCATACTACCGAGGAGCGCTTTTTCTTCTTAGAGTGGGTCTGGGTATTGCGCTTCATTCAAACACGTGTGGTGATAGCCTCTTAGACTGAACTGTTTATACATCCTAGTGACCTCAGTGTTAAAATCAGAGGTTAGTGCAGATAGGTTTTGCCCTAAGGAACTGCATGTATGGTAGACCATGTTTCAGGGTGGAAGGATGGGTACTAGTTGCATGTTAAATGCTGTTCTTATCAGTAGGTTTTAGTTTAGCGCCCGTCAGTAACTTCCCCCCTTCTACCACAGTATCCAAGAAAGAAACAGATTTTGGATCAATCACAACCTCAAACTTGATTGAATGCGTCACAAAATCATTAAATTGGTCACTCGAGCCTTTGAATAGACAAAACACATCATCAACACATCTTTTACATAGTAAAATATTTTGCTTAAAAGAATTGTTGTTCCAAACATATCTCTCTTCCAAATATCCCATAAATAGACAGGCATAATCTAGTGAAAACCTAGATCCCATGGCCGGCCGCCCCTTGTGTCTGCAGGTAGATTGGTTTTCAAACAGAAAGAAATTCTTATATAACAACATAGATATTATGTCAATCAAAAACTGAGTGGGGGGATGTGTGTCTGTTCGAAGGTTTAAGAAATGTTCCATGGCCACGACACCTTTCTTGTGGGGGATGTTAGTATAGAGAGATACTACATCCAACGTGGTCAGGATGATGTTGTGAGAATCATAGTCAATGTGGACGTTGGAGAGCTGTTCAATGAAGTCATTAGTATCACGTAAATATGAAGGTAAGTTTACTATGAGTGGCCTAAGGTTACGATCCACATAAAGGGATAAAGGTTCCATAAGGCTGTCATTGCAAGCCACGATAGGGTGACCTGGAGGCTTCACCAAAGTCTTATGGACCTTTGGTAGAATGTACCGGTTGCCACGCACACCTTCTGGAAGTGGACACCAGAAGCAGACGAGGTTCTGAGAGACTGCTTTCAGTTTACTGACTGGAGTGTGTTACAGAATGGAGAGGACTTAGAGGAGGTCACACACTGCACAACTGACTACCTGAACTTCTGTATGGACATTGTTGTTCCCACAAGAACTGTACGCTGCTTTCCAAACAACAAGCCTTGGATAACCAGCAATGTCAAGACCCTTCTCAATAGGAAAAAGATGGCGTTTAAAGAGGGGGACATGGCAGAGCTGAGGCACGTGCAGGGGGAGCTCAAAACCAAGCTGAAAGAGGCTAAGGAGGACTATAGAAGGAAGGTGGAACAGAAGCTGCAGGAGAACAACATGAAGGAGGAATGGGTGGAATGAAGACCATCACTGGCCTTAAGAAGGGCAGCAGCTCTGTGGAGGGAGATCTGGATAGGGCGAACCAGCTGAACCACTTTTACAACAGGTTTGATTGCCTTGCACCAGCTCCAATGACAATGGTCTCAATAGCGAAGCCGTCATATAATGATTGTCAAAGACCCCCCCCGTCATCTACTTCCTGAATTTTTGGTCAACAACACCCGGGACACCGGAGCACATGAAATTTGGTGGGTATGTAGCCCCGCTAGACTTTTACGTAAAAAAATTTCGTTTGGTCCCCGGAGGCCACTCCCCCTCCGCGCTGGGCCCCCCGAAACCCAAAAAAATGCAGTTTTCCCTAAATGACTACCTGAACCGTGGCACCGAGGATGAAGAATTTTTTATGGTATGCTGGTGTCAAGGGCCCACATCAACCTAGCCCATAATCACTCATTTGTGATTTGCACCCCCCCCCGGTAAAAAATCATATACTATCGGTATAAGCACATACTATCGGTATTGGCAATTAGAACGACCGATACATAGTTACAAATTCAGTAGGATTAAAGGAAAACCAAATATTCATCATCATCATGGCTGCATTTCCAGTATTGGCGATACATAGTCGTTGTCCACCAGATGGCGCATCGTTGCAGTGAGACGTAATTTTGTTGGAAGTTAATCTAAAGTGGGTTGGAAAAACAATGGACGCTTCCTACAAGGACTGTAGTTTACCGCAGAGAACGTCTAATAAGGATAGGACGATTTTCACATGAAATGTAATTCCCATTTCTTCTTGAAGCAGAAATAAATCTGAGAATGTTTATCGGACATGCTTGGTTTTTACTGCAGGTACGTTAATCTTATAATATCAATAGCTATAGGACCTAGGTAGCCTACAATAATGTTGTTAGCATTGGTTGAGTGATGGAGGTCAATTTGATTGCATTTGTTGTAGAAAACTATGTGGTTATACCAAGCAAATTGATAGCAGCACTAATTGTATCTTTTGACTGTCATTTGGTTATGACCATAACCTGGGCTACTAACAGGAGCTAAGTGAGTTAGCCACAACACGTTCGCTACGTGATGTTTTTTTTAATGGAAAATATATAGGCTACCTGAAAGATAACCTGTCTATGATGCATCCTAAACACCGGGCTGGGACATTTCTGCTCGAAGTCTCAAAAAGCATCTGAGTCAACGTTCATTCCCAAACACCCATATAGGCTACTTCAATCCTTCAATGCTACAAAAATCATTCTTTGTGATGGATGATTTAGTACCAACGTTACACCGGTCCGATACAGTTTTGCCTATGGCTACCTTGAGACTGAGATGCTTTTTGTTTGTTCAAAGTGTGTGTTTAGGGTGTGAGAGGGGAGTCGATGTGCTTTGATTCCAGCTTGGTAGTTGTAGTCTATGCAATTAAAAAACACGTGTGTGTGAAGTATCCAAACAATGACAACGCTTTCATTATGGCTGCTTTAGCCACAGACCTTGAGCTACTGTACAGTGGGTTGGGTTCCATTTAGAAGTGTCCACTTCATTCGCGCTTTCCGTGATTAACACAGCTGCGTGAAATGTATTACTACTGATATGCAAAACTATTAACTTTTCGCCAAGAGGTGGCAGCTTAAGTCTGCTTAATACTGTAAGCCATTGGGTCCCAAAGGAGATTTTATTTGGGTCGCCAGCATAGCCTAGTGACCATTTATGTTGTGTAATAGGCCTAGCATAGGGCCTACCTTATATAGTTTGTTAACTGTCACAATTTTGTCATAACTCCTCTATGCATTTTTGCATTTAGAATAGCTCTGAAACTGGGGGTGAACACGTCGCAGGGGGGGGGGGGGGGGCCAGTGCATGGATATCTCAATCGCAAAATTAAACAATATTTCTATCGGGTGCCTACCATGGACTATAGGCTGGGTGAACTCAGCCTGATCTGCCGGCTATTTCTTTTTCGATTTCCTAAAAGATTGAGCTTGGTCTGGCGAAAGCCAGACTAACCATGGACCTCATAGTTGCAAAATGCAAGGGAACATGAATCAGCCTATTATTTGCACGAACAATAACGGACGGTAGCTCTTCAACTTGGCCCGTTAAAATGTGTATGAACAGTCTAGCAACGCATTTCATGAAGGCCCTTTTGGACATATCAGTTATTTGCACCACTGAGTAAAACTACATTTTGTTTTAGACTACTGGTATTTAATTTGTGCATTGACAATAAAGCTGAATATCATATGAACTAGATGACTACACTTATGCATATGTAGAAGAAGAAACATTCACAAAAATCCATGACATGACATCTCTTCTTGATAGCTGTTGAAAACTGCATGGAACTGACAGGGATTGTTTTGTTTAATAATACATAAATAAATAAATAAATAAATACATTATGCTGCTACCTTCTGCTTTTCCCAAATACAAGGTGTACCTTTCATCAGTCAAGTTGCAGTGGATGGACTGTGATGAACTGCCCTACTTGTGATTGTTTAGAGATTTTAAAAGTTAAGTTTAGTAAATTTTGGCAAGTGCTACAAATCTATTCACCTTTGCAGCGCCAGTAGGCGACTTTGTGTGCGGCCCGCACACACACATTCCAAACAAGCATAGGACTGAGCGGCGGTCATATTTTCTTAAGAAATACTGTTCATTTGATGTTGTTTAATTCATTTATAAATGGTGCACTGTCACTTTAAGACTCTTTTGCCAGCTTCACTCAATACCTATGGCTAGTGCTGTGCCTATGGCTCGTGCCCTCTCACAGTTTATAAGTGGTCAGTAGTGGGAACTACTGTTGCCATCGCAATTTCCTTTTAAAAGTTTCTTATTTAAAAAGTAGATATCAATTATCAACAATGACAAGCCAGCTGGAACCTGCCGCGCTCTCTCCCTCTCGTGCATGCACGCTCAAATGCGTTCCCAATTAAATGGAGTAGCATAATGTAGTTAGATCTGCTGCAAAGGAGATAGGCCTACTACGTCGTCTATCGCTGGAAAAAAATAGCTAGCAGCCTTTGATAACTAAAAGCTAATTAAAAGCTCGGCAGGCCGGATTAAAGTGCGTGGTGGGGCGGATCTATGGTAACTCATAAATGCTCGGCGGGCCAGATTAAAATGCGTGGCAGGCCGCAGTTAGCCCGCGGCTGTAGTTTGGACACCCCTGGTTTAGTCAAAGCAATTTTGTCTTCAGCTATTTTTTTTTTAAATAAATTCACCAGGGGTTGGGCAAGCTTGAAAGACAGATCATGCTCTGCGATGAACACGCACACACGTCACACACACGGTCAGTTATTGATGCCGGTACATCAGCTGTGGTTGTTGCTCCCGGTAAACTCGTTGTGTGTGGGAGAGTGCAAACAGCTGGTTTGTGAGCGGGGTCTGGACAATAAACTGGACTGGTCAGCCAATACTGACGCACTCTACAAGAAAGGGCAGAGCAGGCTGTACTTCCTGAGGAGGCTGCAGTCCTTCAATGTGTGCAGCAAGCTCCTCAGGATGTTCTACCAGCCTGTTGTTGCCAGCGTCCTCTTCTATGCTGTGGTATGCTGGGGAGGAAGCACAAAGAAGAAGGATGCTGGGCGACTTGACAGGCTGGTAAGGAAAGCTGGCTTTGTAGTGGGAGCTGAACTGGAGTGCATCACTTCAATATCTGACAAAAATTTTGGACAATGAAAGGCTAGGCAATCAAGGACATGGGTAGATGAAGGAGAAATCAAAAATAATAAATAAAAAGTTCTATGGAGATGTGCAAAAGTTGGAGAAAGTCAGATATGTGTGTGTGTGTTTTGACGTGTGATGAAATAAGAAAATAAATAAAAGGTCTATAGCATAGGGTGAGGGATGTAATAGAGTGAGTTCAAGAGTTGGGAAATGTTTGAGAGTGCTGAAGAGTGAATGTGTGCAAAGTCAGTATAGTGTGAGTTCAGAGTTCGGATGGCCTGGGGATAAAAACTTCTCCTGAGTCTCTCAGTTCTGGCTTTGTGACTACATAGGCGTCTTCTTGATTTCAGCGGTAGGAATAATCCATTGTTAGGATGAGAAGAGTCCTTCAGAATCTTTTGGGCTCTTAGGAGTACTCTTCTGGAATAGATATCTTGTAGAGCAGGGAGTTGAGTTCTTATAGTACGTTCAGCTGAGTGTACTACTCTCTGTAGAGTACTACAATCTCTAACTGTGGAGTTCCCATACCAGGTGATGATGCTACCAGTTAGAACACTCTCAACCGCTGAAGTGTAGAAGGCCTTCATGATGGATGTAGAAACTTTGAATTTCCTTAGCTGACGAAGGAAGTAGAGTCGTTGTCTGGACTTCTTCAGAACATATTGAGTGTTAACATGCATTGTAGCATGCTTTTTAAAGATAATTTGAGTAGGGGCTTCTAAATGTGTTGTTACCTTGGATTTTGGCACAATGTAATATGTAATACTTACAGCAACACCAAAGAGTTTTTTGTACCTTAAAATAATGTTTCCAAAATCGTTTCAGTGGTTAATCAACTCGACTCGACTACTGCAATTTCCTTAGCTGACGAAGGAAGTAGAGTCGTTGTCTGGACTTCTTCAGAACATATTGAGTGTTAACATGCATTGTAGCATGCTTTTTAAAGATAATTTGAGTAGGGGCTTCTAAATGTGTTGTTACCTTGGATTTTGGCACAATGTAATATGTAATACTTAAAGCAACACCAAAGAGTTTTTTGTACCTTAAAATAATGTTTCCAAAATCGTTTCAGTGGTTAATCAACTCGAGTACTCGACTACTGCAATGCCCTCCTGACAGGTCTCCCAGCCTGCGCAGTGAAACCACTTCAGATGATCCAGAACGCGGCGGCACGCCTGGTCTACAACCAACCCAAAAGGGCACATGTTACCCCGCTGCTCATCCAGCTACACTGGCTACCTATGGCGGCCTGCATCAAATTCAAGGCTCTAACGCTTGCCTACAAAGTAGTCTCCGGTTCTGCTCCCACCTACTTGAATGCCCTCATACAGACATACGCTACCTCCAGACCGCTCGCTCCTCAGATCTAACGACGTCTAGCTCTACCACCGGTACGCTCAAGCCAATCCAAACTTTTCTCATCTGTTGTTCCTCGCTGGTGGAACACACTGCCAGCTCCTACAAGGGCAGAGACATCCTTCTCCATTTTCAGAAAACTCTTGAAGACCCAGCTCTTTAGAGAACATCTCCTCTCATAGCAACACTTACAACAAGTCTTACTGATCCTAGCACTCACCAGTCGTCTCAAACTGACAAGTAACTGTTAAAAACAGCACTCACTGATGCACTTATTCTTACTGTACTGTAATGTTTTTAAATTGTCCTAAAATTGTTGAGAACTGCTCTAAAACTTAAACTGTTTACTATGTTGTTAGTCGCTTTGGCTAAAAAGCGTCAGCCAAATGTAATGTAATGTAATGTAATGTAATGTAATGAACTCGTAACAGGGTGAACGGCACTTCTGCATTCGCTTCGCGGCCCTCTATCGGCTATAACCGCACTATGAAAGTTTGTCAGATCGGGTAGCGGTTCTGTAGATCGATGGAATGAGACATAAGAAACTACAAATTTGACTTGCATCTGATGTCGCAATACATCGTACTTTCATAAAATCATGCAACATATTCTACCTTGTCTGACATCGTTATTTGCAAAGTGCTGGATAGCCTAAACAATTAGCATGCGTGCGACAGAGGAAAAGTTCTTTGGTGTTGCTTTAATGTAATACTTAATACGTAATGCCTTATAATCAATACTTGTATAATAGCTATATTAGCACATTATGTGGATACTGTTTTAGACTTGATTTAGATGTAGTGTTATTTAGTATAATTTGTATTTTAGTATATTCTTAATCTTCTACTGTCCTTATTGCTTAGTTGTGTTTTTTTATTATATACTTTTATTACTTTTTCTGCTGTTAGTGCATGTTGTGTGTGATGTCTGTATGCTACTGAGACCTTGAATTTCCCCTTAGGGATCAATAAAGTATCTATCTATCTATCTATCTATATATCTATCTAATATTCAGATGTCTGTAATTGAAATGTGTGCAAATTAGTGCATAATTAATGAGATATTGTTAAATTACATCCATAAACATATATTTTCAGAAAACTTGTCATGCAAAAAAATATTGTCTCAACATAAATACTCAACTAGTAAAGTTTCATAAGAATATCAAGGAGTTAAATTTTTTACCCTATTCACCCATTCTATGTTGCCTATGGAGGCCATTTTAGGGCCGCAAATGCTAATTAGCAGGTTTAAAACTAAAAAATCAGCTAAGTAAATATGATATTCAGAATCAGCACACAAAAATCAGGCAAAGTACCCTCTTTACCAGTACAGTGTTTCCCATACGTTGACTAATCTGTGGCGGGGCGCCATGAAATCAAAACCAGCCGCTACACATTAATGTTCTATGTTGTACTATTTAAATTAAAGATAAGATAAAATCATTTCATTGAGCTGCGCTTTTTACGCACGCAGCCTTTCCTTGCCCCGCCCCCCTCTCTCTCGTAACGAACCCGCTGCCCCTCCTCTGCATGTGCATTTAACAAAACATTAACGATTGTTGTTGCCACATAGATGCATTTCATAGAAGATGGCGAGCTAAATTGCTGTTAAAGCACCACCAAAGAGTTTTTTGTACCTTAAAATACAGGGTGAACAGCAATTCTGCATTCTCTTCGCGGCCCTCTATCGGCTATAACCGCACTAGTTTGCCAGATTGGGTAGCGAATCTGTAGTTCGATGGAATGAGACATAAGAAACTACAAATTTGACTTGCATCTGATGTCGCAATACATCGTACTTTTATAAGTCATGCAAAATATTCTACCTTGTCTGTGGACATTGTTATTTGCAAAGCCTGTGCTGGATAAACAAATAGCGTGCGTGCGACAGAGGGAAAGTTCTTTGGTGTTGCTTTGAATCCGCTTAGCATCATGACCGTGCTGCACGAATTTGTTCAAAACTGCTGCATTCAAGTTAACTCTGCAAAGGTCTTATGAATGTTTGCAAAATCCTGATGTAAATGGAAAAGTGTTTTCCAAGACTCAAAAGTGCTTGTCCCAAGGAGAAATACGAACCTTTATTTTAACTACGTAGCAAACATTATGAATTGCATCCACACATCAGCAGCCTTTCAACTGAGTTAAAATAGCAAGGGTTACCTCACGTCTTAAAGTGGCAGGCACTCAATTAGACCTACACACTACCAAGACAATCTTTAAGTGAGAGTAAGTCCCCCCCCACCCCCCCGTTGTCCAAGTCAGCTACCGCCACAAATTAAAACCATATCTGTGGAAAACACTGCAGCATGTTCTCATATTTGACCCCCAAGTGATAGTAGTCCCAGTATTAATTATGCATTATATAAATGATGATGTCATCTAAGTGTGAAAATGGATCATGAAAATTTGAGGACAAAATGTATGTTTGTGTGTATGGGTGTCTCACCATCGCTTGACCACATCATGACCAATAAGTCTTTTTGATTCCGAATGACTAAATCAGTACTCTGCAGAGGCTCAGCATATACACTGGGAGCTCGGAGTTGTTCAATGACTTCTCCTTCAGCGACAGCAACGTAACCAGTGATGAAGTGCTTCCGGAATACTGATGTGATGACCACTTTCCCCCCCGAACTACAACACACACAAACACACACACACACACAAAAGAAAAAATAAGAAAAGTGTCAAGCCATCGCCAACGGAAGTATAAACACAAACTAATTCCAATGTGGCTATGGCAACAAATATCTATTAAAGGTGCTCTAAGTAATGTTACACGGTTTCTAAACTAAAACATTTTTTTGTTACATACACCAAACATCACCTCACCATCCGCTAGCTGCCTGTCCCCTGAATACATTGTAAAAAAACAGACTCCAAAAACAGCAACAAACACATCCTGGTCCAGCCTGGACCATGACAAACTGTTCACCAGACATTCACGGAAGAGATGCACATTCAGGAGAATTTCAATTGCACGGGAGAGAGGGACGGGCTAGCTTGCTGTTTTGTTTGAACGTCAACAGAAGGAACGTTACCCAACACCGCTTAGAGCACCTTTAACAAAAAGAATGAGGTGCCGACGAAAACACAACTCAGTAGAGCGTTCGCCTGGAGTAGGAAAAAGTGTGGCGAGAGGAAGAGAGAGCCAGCCAGGAAGGATCAGAGGCGGCTCATATAGCCGGAGGCCCAGCCTCCTGAATCAACACACGCACACAGTCACCTGCAGAGGAGCACAGAGAAAAAACAAGGAACAGCGCAAAAGTCCCCCTACAGGTATAACAGTGTAATAACCATGAACATTCAACAAAAATAAAAATGTGTTGAAGAGTTTATTACAATAGTTTAATTAATACAACAGTCGTTATGTATGTGTTGCAGTGTGTCTTTTAGATTATGCCAAAACTAGATTTAGATTATTGTGTCTTAGATTATGCCAAAACTACTGGCCCAATTTTCATGAAACTAAGTGCAGCATGGGTCGAAAACACCTAGTGCTAACCAGGGCCAGTGTTGACAATACTGTATTTACAATACAGTATTTACAGAATCTCCAGGCTAAAAGTAGCTCCTAACTTGCAAATTTAGGAGAAACTAAAAGATAAAAATTATGGCAGTGTCAGTTGTAACTTTAGGACTCCTAATTTTTGACTAAGAGTAATTCACAAAGCATTTGAGTGTGAAAAGTAGCACTACTGGAACTGCTTAGAAGTAGAAAGGTCTCAATAAGACCTTTACCCAGGGGGCAAAAGGGCTCAATAAGACCTTTACCCAGGGGGCAAAAGGGCTCAATAAGACTATTACCCAGGGGGCAAAAGGGCTTTTACAGACACAGGATGTTGTAAAAGGTTGTGACCCAGAAATGATATCTAAGACCTTCAAAGATCACAACCTGGTCAACTAAATACCAGAAACTTACAGGAAGGGTCTAAACAACGCAACCCCTAATCCAGCTTTTAACTAGCAGGAGTCACACAATCATGCTAGCATAGCCGAATTCTATTGTTGATTTCTGAATAATATCTCTGTTATAGTTTATGCAAGAAACAAACTGAGCACAACTATCAAAAGAGTGGAAAATAACCATTTACGTTTCTCCTAAATCCGCCAGGAGCTACTTTTAACATTAAGATTCTTTGTGAATATGGGCCCAGTTATTCCTCCATTCTCATGCTAAAAAGGCTAAAAAGTTTTAGTTCATTTGCACAAGGGTGTACATGCGAAACGCTAGACCCTGAGCATATATTTTAAGTATGTAAGTACAAAAAAAAAGCTACAAACACTCACTACCAAATATGTCTAATTATAACCAAATAAGTCTAATTAAAACCAAATAGGTCTAACCAAATAAGTCTAATTATAACCAAATAATTTAGTAATAGACCTACAGCTGGTTGTTGGTGGAGGTTATTAACCAAACAATACCAGTGGTAATACATGGTTCCTAGAGTGTTGCTGAGTGTACATATTGTGAATGTGGATAATACAGTGTGATTTTTGAATGTTAAAAGTTGCAATTGGTGAATTATAAACCCTTTTGAGAGGTGGATAAACTCTAATAAGAGGTGGATAAACTCTATTTCTGACATTTCAGAGGTGAATAAACTGCATTTACTTGCGCTTAGCCTCCACTACATCCCTGATCCCAACCCACCTGAGGCTGAAGATTTTGCCCACGTGGCTAGGAGAAAACAGAGATGGCTGGCCATAGCCATACTCGTGCAGTAAGACTGATGAGGGCCTGGTGTACTGAATGACAATTGGTCTGTCAAAGCCCATATCATTCATCTATGATAGCGTATACACACACACACACACACACACACACACAAAGGTATGCTCAAAGAAATGCTTACATGAGTGTTAAGTATTGCAGGCTGAGCTGCTGACCTGCTAATGACAATCTTTCAGGATGTGTGTGTGAGAGAGAGAGAATGACCTGGATTAGTTGGTTGATGGAGATGATCCTGTAACTCAGGCTGCTGTGTTGAGTGGAATCCAGCTTGACAGCCATTAGGAGTCCCATGTGATCGCATAGTAGAACGGTCTGCCGGTCTAGGTACTCGTTCAACCAGGCATATTTCACCATATCTGCAGAGGGCGCCAGAGTCAGGCAAATCAAACTCAGGCTTATCACATCCCTATCAGGGTCCGTATTCACAATTTACATAGAATCTTAAGGCTACTCTTAGCAGTGAGATAAAATGCTTTGTGAGTACAGACAGTACTGAGTTGGAATCCTCTCGACTACTTATAAGCTGTCCCAGACTTGGGTGCTACTTGTCATGCTAAAATGCTTTGAGAATAAGCAAAAAAAACAAAAATAGGAGTCCTAAACTTACGACTGACTCAACCTTTATTTTTAGGAGTTTCTCCTCCATTCGCCAGTTAGGAGCTATTGTACATGGATCTTGATCGCTAGACGTCGTCGAGTACTGTTGATAGGAAAAAACACAACCAAAATTGGTGCTACCGAACTGGAGTAGCTGCAGCTAATGGTCAGTGTTCCCAGTGAGCTACAATGCTTAGTCTGGGGGCATCATCTAAACGTGCCTTTTTGCCTCTTAACAGACTCGAAATGTCATTAAAAGGTCTGTGCAACATGAATGGAGTCCTTATGTGACCAGACAATGCGTTTTCTACTCATTATTGTGAAGAAACAGTTTAAATTCCCGTATTCACAAAGCATTTTATCAGTACTTCTAACAGTAACAGTACCAACAGTACTAACTAGAGGTGTGGACTCGAGTCACATGACTTGGACTCAAGTCAGACTAGAGTCACGATTTAGATGACTTCAGACTCGACTTGAAAAATTTAGAAATGACTGGCAACTCGACTATTTTTTCACTCGAGACTTGACTCTGACTTTGCCCCTCTGACTTATAAATGACTTGTGGCATGGGTGCAATTATTTGTTACTTATCAAAATATAATTATTTCCTGCTCATACCAACTTAAGCAGCCACAAGTTCATCTAACGTTACACCTGCAACGCAGCGTTATTTAGCATGGAATGCATGGTCTCTTATCGATGAGAAAGGAAATCACTGAACATGCTCCCGTTTGTCGCCTGACTAAGGCCTAGTCCACACGTACCAAACCGATCTTTTTTTCCTCTGTCTTCCCTGGAATCGTATCAAGAATATTTGCGTCCAAACGGATCCATCTCAACACGACTCAACACGTTACTTCATTTCCCAGGCCTATAGGTGGCACTGTTTCTTTACAGAAATTGACCAAAGCTTGCGCGCTGTAGGCTATACAAACAGACAGAATAGGCTACGATGAACATGGCTAGTACAAGGAAACTAGAATTGTTTGTGTGGACTGATAGTGAACTGTCAACTGTAAAACTAATAAACTTAATTTTTACGGTTTGTGAAGGGTGCAGTCCTGTCCTTTATTTGGCTAATGCAGGTAGGCCTACAAATAATCTCCTTTACTTTCTTTGGTTGTAGGATAGTCCGCAATTCACATTAGTTTTGGATATCACCGCAAGTGCATAGGCTACTAAACACTAGGCTTACCAAAGTTCTAGGCTATTCCGTCGCCACATTTATAATATTGCTATAATACCTTCGTTAGTAACAGTCGATACTTTTGCCTGCATCCAAATCAAATCGCATTAAGCATTTAGTGCGCTACCATCGGCTTAACATGAGTTCTAAGCGTCTTTGTATGCTCATATCTGACTTCACTAGACTGTGAATACATTTATTTATGTTGTAAGACATGTAAAATAAATGAATGACACCAGCACTACGCACAAATTAATTTAAACTTACACCGCACTTCCCTAATAACTTATGACTAGTTCTCTCGCGTCACTGACAGTAGCTAGAATGCATCAAGTTTCGGGCAGTGCGTTTAGAGGATTCGTTTGGACGATCGGCCAAGACGAAGCAAAACCGGTGCATTTAACCCAAAAAGCGTCTCCGTGTGGACGGGTCCTAAGTGGATCCTCTGATCTCGTGGTGGATCCTCTGATCCTGTGATGTTGTTTGTTACATAGGTAGCCTGAACAGTTTAATGTGCTCCACGGGAGCTAACCGAAACTATCACCGAATCTTCATTAATGATTGATGCCATTTAGATAGATAGATAGATAGATACTTTATTGATCCCCAGGGAAAATTCAAGGTCTCAGTAGCATACAGACATCACACACATTCACTAACAGCAGAAAAAAGTAATTAAAATTATATAATATAAAATACACAACTAAGCAATAAGGACAGTAGAAGATAAAGAATATACTAATATACTAAAATACAAATTATACTAAATAACACTTAATCTAAATCAATTCTAAAAACAGTATCCACATAGTGGGTGATTAATCAAGAGGCGCTTGCAATGACTGAGGCAGGGACTGAGCCTGTGATTCTCTGTGCATAGTAAGGTAAGGTAAGGTGCTCCGTGTAAGTCAGTGTCATGGTGATGGTGCAAATGAGTAAGTCCAACAGTGCAACAGTGCAAGAATAAAGTTTAGAGAGCGGAGAGGAAGGCGTAACCCGGCATCGGGCAGCAATTACCGTAATCACTGGACAACAGAAACCTTCACACCTTCCGACCTAAACACAGCACGGAATCTGCTTTAAAGGAGAATTCCAGTGTGATATTGACCTAAAGTGTATTGAAACATGATACCGAGTGTGAACGTATGTCTCATAGCCCATCTCGGCGTGTCCCCTGCACTCCAAAATATGGCGCTAGTTAGCCGATGCTACCAACAGCTTTTTCAATAGTGGTGCTTCGGCATCGGGCTAGCCATGCAAATAAATCACTGTTTTACACCCATTTACGAGGCTCAATGTATCTCCACGCTTCATTGGTAGATTTCGAGGGGCCCTGACATTTAAAAGCGAGACATTGAGAACTTTGAAAAAGCACTGGTAGTTTACTTACAAGGCGATTTATACAGACAGTATCTTCCACGAAGTTTAAGCGTTTGCAGCCATCTTGAATTTAGTCACGATAAGTCGAGCAACGAGTAAGAATGAACAGGTATGATAAGGGATCAGATTCCAAAAATAATTCAGTGGAAATGCATGGATTCCAGTTTCTTCCAGTAGCAGCAAAGGGAAGAACATTTTCAGTGTCTTTCAATGATCCTTCATCTTCATCTGCCCCCTTATCTTATGGTGTTCCACAGGGATCAGTGCTTAGTTGTATTTTATTCTCACTGCACTGCCACTCAGTCAAATTATGAAAAACCATGGTATACCCTATCATTGCTATACTGATGATACACAACTGTATCTCCCATTTAAATCTGGTTCCTCTGGTGCTCTAAACCCATTGCTTGATTGCCTAAAAGAGATTAAACAATGGATGTCGACCAATTTTTAAAACTGAATAAATCCAAAACAGAAATTCTATTTTTTGGTTCACATGAAGCTGCAAATAATGCAATTAGTGAACTAGGGTCTTTTGCCAGATATGTAAAGCCTTATGCAAGAAATCTTGGCTTTCTACTTGACCCTGATTTTAAATTT
Organism: Alosa alosa; assembly: GCF_017589495.1. NCBI lineage: Eukaryota > Metazoa > Chordata > Actinopteri > Clupeiformes > Clupeidae > Alosa > Alosa alosa. The sequence goes on from NC_063201.1 coordinate 1,530,117, forward strand.
GAGAAACAGATTAATGCTGTTGTCAAGTCATCTTTTTACCACCTTAGAATCTTAAGTAAAGCCAAAACTATGTTTTCTTTCAAAGACTTTGAGATATTGATTCATGCCTTTATCTCATCCCGCCTGGATTACTGTAACTCACTTTACTTTGGTATCCCGACTTCAGATCGTGCAAAATGCAGCTGGCAAGGCTGCTCACCAAGTCTAAAAAGACACACTATTTCTCCAGTTTTGAAATCTCTGCAATGGTTACCAGTGAAATTTAGAGTAGATTACAAAATTCTTCTTTTTGTCTTTAAAGCTTTAAATGGACAAGCTCCCCAATACCTAAGTGAGCTTGTGGGTGGATGACAAATAAGCCTGAAAAAAGGAATTTAAAAAAACTTCAAATATCATCCCTAAAAAGTGTTTATATGTGTTGCTGTATCTCTAAACTTGACTAATATAATTTTTTTTTTCAAAAAAAAAAGTGAAATATATATTTATATGTCAATTTGTCATGTTAGTGCCTAAAATTGTCATATGGTGTGACGTGAAAATAATTTGAAATAAAATGAAAATTAGATACTTTTTTCTACTTTAATTTATGTCACTGTACATTTTAATCACGTTTGCTTTGATATGCAACATTTCCTTGTGAATATATAGAAGAAAAACCTCAAATTTAACAAGTTATTTTGTCAAGGTGGAGAATGCTCCTAAGTGTAACCAGATATTTTAGCTTAATTCTAATATTTCTTGTAAGAACTCACTCAAAATTCTTGAGGTTCTTGCAGATACCATTTCCTTTGTGTGCTATTGATGTTTTAATGATTTTTCAATTATAAAGTCTTTTTTGTGACATTATTTAATGTCACACCAAATGACATGGTGTCACGCCATATGCTGAACTGCACCACTCCACCATGTGTCAGAGCAAAACAGGGTTTTTAATGACAATAAAATCATTAACAATGAATTTTGAAGTCACTGTATGAATGGTGTATTATCGTAAACAGCAAAATAGATGAAAGTTTAGTATTTATTTTTTAAACTTACATGGCATGGTAACATAAAAGAAAAAAGTATGAGAAATATGAATTGTACAGATACATTTTTTTCCCAATTATCACAGATTTAACAAAAAACATATAATATCTGAATTTAAATAATGTTTTTACAAGAACTTTTATGTAAAAATGCAATTTGGTCATAGGGTGTGACAGAAATGTCATATAGTGTGACTTGAAAAAAGCTGTCACACCATATGATGCAGCGTCACACTATATGACATTTTGACAGTTAAGCTCATTTTCTAGACAGTTAAATACAGCTAACTATTATTTAGCATGCAACTGACCACATGGCAGCAGTGCTTTTTAAGAATTCATGAAGAATATTTGTGGAAAATAGCTACTTTTTAGGCAAATGATGTCACACCATAAGACACTAAAATTTGGCCACGATTGATGATGTCCAATTCAAAGCTTTTTATATAAAAATCCAAAAAGCAGAACTCGCCTCTTGACCATGCCAATTACTCCTGACATTCTATTGTTACTTCCTGATTAAGCAGGGTCCTCTTCCCAATAATAATGTCCAAATGAATGCCCGGTCAAAATATACTATATAGTGTCACGCTATATGACAACCATTTTATGGACAAAATATATTTGATTATAACTTAGTTGGACAGCATGCATAAACATCAAAACTTTCTGTGGTTGTAAAAAACATCCAATTATTTTATATGCATGGTAAAACTTTAAAGTAATTATACTTTTTATGGATATACACTCTTTTTAGGAAGTTTGCACACATGGTGGACAGTCACACCATATAACATTTTTTATGTTTGGATGATTATTTTAAGTCAAAAGTGAAATAAAAATCCAATAAATTTAATATGACAGAACTTGAACCTACCAGACCTACAACATTTCCATATCAATTCTTAACAATTGCCATTTTTTATAAGTGTGTGACACATGGACAGTCTGAATTCTGCTATTTGTCATCTACCCACGTACACTTTCACTGCCCTCCCAGAACTCTGAGGTCATCAGATAAACTACTGCTCTCAGTACCTTAGAGTCGTCTAAAAAATAAAGGTGGCCGTGCTTTTTCAGTAGCTGGGCCCAAGTTGTGGAACAACCTCCCTTTTCACATTAGATCTACACCAACTATTGGTGCTTTTAAAGCCAAGTTAAAAGAGCATATGCTATTAATGGCTTTTAAATGAATTGTGGAATGTAATTATATAGGCTATATGAACATATTATTTTAGTTTTTATCTTCTTGTTGTACTTTTTTTATGTCTTGATTCATTTTGTCTTTTGTTATCTATTTATTTATCTGTTTTTATTTTTTTTGAGCACTTTGGTCAACCACAGGTTGTTTTAAATTGTGCTATATAAATAAACTTGACTATGACTATGACACAAAAGAACAGTTATCATCGGTACCGGGACAGCCAGTATTCAGGCCGTTCAAATAAAGATGGTGAGTGTATTCGCAACGAAGTTGATCCGAGCCTTGAAGCTGATACACTCAGGGCCAGATGTACCTACATTTGCAAACGTAGCGTTATCAGCGCCATGGACACACCGCAGATTGCGCCCATAAACGCAATTTACGAACGTCCACAACTGAATGGCAGCGCCTACATACAAGCGCAGTTGAATGAAGTTAACTGATGACAACATTAAAAAGAATCAAACGTTTAGCGATCATGAAATAATACCATACATGATGATGTAAACAAGCAGGGAGATAATGAAGATCAGTAGTTCTACTCAAACTACTTGTGCATGTAGGCTATGGAAGATTGGTCAAATCTAGCAAGTAGGAAAGTTTAAGTGAATGACGTGAAAGTGAAAGTAAGACATTCGAAAGGCCAACGAAAGTTAAGGTTGCTTTTGGTAGTACAAATACTTTTAACCACAAAAACTGGTGCTCTAAATAGCGATTCTGTTGAACCAGAGTTTTAGCCTCTGACTTCTTTTGTAACTTTTCGGCTACAATACACATTTTTCCACACAAACCTTGTGTGCGCCTCCTTGTTTCATTACCTTAAGCGATCACATTGTTAGTGCCACACACACATATTATATATTGTCTAGGCTATCCAGATCTGCCATCATTTCATGTATTAGTACTAGCATTGATTTTATTTTGATATATTTTGACATGTATCTCACCACAGCAAGCTCATAGCTCTACATGCATTTAATGTGTGTGTAGGGCAGACTGTCCTGAATCTGGCAATATCATTGCCACGGTGGAGGGATTCTCTGGGGCTGAGCAATTTACAGACATATGTGGTGTGCGCCTTACAGAAATAAATGCCATTTTTTTTATTTAGTGACATTTCTGCGCTCCATATATGGAACACGAACTGATCTGACCTGACTTAACCCGAGTTTACGTGTGTGTGCCTGTCTGCACTCATGATTCTCTACAACTTTTTACTGCGTTGCCATGAACAAAGTAAAGTCAAAAAAGGTGTTTCTTTGTCGAACAAATTGGGATGCAATGTGAGCCTTGAATTGAATGCCATGCAGGAATTTGCTAGGATCTCAAAACCGGATTATGAACATTCTTTGCCATAGAGAAACACACGATAGCGTTGGATTATAAACATGCTTTGCCACAAAAACAGACAAAAACGTGAGGTAAGTCGAGCTATATGAAGTTATTATTTTGTTGTCACTTCGTCAGTTTTATAACCCAGAAGGATGTACTTGTATCAAATGATAGTTCTGTGTCTCCTCTTTCATCTGACATGCGTGGCATATCTATCTGATCACAGGTCCGCGAGTAATTCAAACGAGAGTGGGTGTGCAGCATTGGTTTTTGTACATGACGTTATTATTTTGCAGTCACTTCGTCTGTTTTCATAAGCCAGAAGGATCCACATATGTGGTACCAATGGATAGCCCTGTGTCTCCTCTTTCATGATATGCTTGCCATATCTATGCGTTCACGGGTTCGCGAGTAATTCAAACGAGAGTAGGGTGCGCAGGTGAACGCAGAGACTGTAAATATGATGCAGTTTGATTTAATTTCATTATTTTTTTTAATCTTCATACTTTAATGTACATACAAGTGTGTGGTCTCGTTGGAAAGTCCCACTTCTGCTCTGTCACACAATAAAGGCTTCTCGCTGCTATGAACAGTTGCGGAGCAATCATGTAACAGAGAAGAAAGGGTGTGTTTTTTGACGCACTTTGCACAATCGGCTTCTAAGGGTTAAAATCTCACGTACCCCAGTGCCTTCATGTACCCCCATTTGAAAACCACTGTAGTAGCCTAATATGTGATCTTACAACTCTGGTAAATAAAACTGGAGACATTTACTCAAGCTACTTTGTGCTTTCTGCTCATTCTGTTTTTACAGGTTATGAGTGAAAAGAATGACCCTGGTTCCTGAGGAGATGACATGAATGACCATCCTAGCCTCAATTTGTTGTGTCTCTATATTTATTCTTTGCAAAATGCAATAATTATTTACAGAGTTGACCATGGCCGTTTGAGAATCAGAGGAATGGAAAGGTGAGGACAATCTGATACAAGTGTTACAGTAGCACAGTATATCAATAAAATATTTTTAACCAATACACATTCATTATTGGTTCAGCATATTATAAAAACACAGTTTTAGGGCTGAAACGATTCATGGAGTTACTCGATTAACTTGATTACAAAAATTGCTTGCTCCATTCACATGACTCACCGTGACTATCACTGTCAATAGACGATCGATCATAATCCACAAAAGGATATTCTCCTTCAGAATCAGAATAGGTGAATAACATAGCCTATCTAAGACGTTTTTCAACATTTGGTGTAGGCCTATTTATGCTATAACTTGTGCACTATGGCCTGCATGCTATCGTGTCATTACAAATGCGCGTCTTCGTGTTTCTCGCGTGTAATACAAGTATTTCCTGAAAACTTTGTGCAGCGATTTTGGGTTTGAATCAAGCTCTGGATGTCTAGCAAATAGTGGAGGAGAGTACAAATGAGATTTGTCACCCATTCTGGATCTATCGTCTATTTTAATCAGTATCGTTGTTTGTCGCAATTAAAAATACCCTCAAGGGCCGGATTACATTATTATTTTGACATACGTCACGGGCCGAAATTGGGCCGGATTTGGCCCGCGGACCGGGAGTTTGAGACCCCTGCTGTAAAGTGTATGCGGAAATTTGTTGCGGGACAAATTATGCGCAATACCCGCAATCCCGCAGTGAAATTTAGGCCCTAGAGAGAGAAGAAAATAACTTTAATCTTGCATATCCCTCTGTAACTCCTTATGGAGAGTTTTCAGATCTGCACTCTTAGAATAGGTTGGCGACGCTTATCAGCGATTTAGTCGTGGCCAGCATATAGATGGCCGATGGCAGCAAAAAAGGCCCATATCGGCCAATACCGGTATCCTGCCGATATATCGGTGCATCCCTAAGGAAATGCATTTGAAGTTCTACTTTCAAAGCTAGTTAATTTGTTGGTAATCAATAATAATAGAATGCAAAGGCAATTGTCCAAACACTGTGTGAATATTATGATACATTTACATAGTCTTTCAGTTACAACCGGGCTTTCCAGGGCAACCATAATGCTGATGTGGCCAGGGATGAAAATGAGCTTGCAACTGTTATAGATTAAGAAATGCAAAGGAAAACGTTTTGATGTCGTTGTTTCACATCACTTCTATATTCAAATGAACCTCAGTGACACTATTTTTTTCCCCGTGACACACCCCAAATACAGACAGGCCAGTGGCAGTGAATAATAATCAAAGAGAGTAGTAGCAGGGAAAGATGTTTGTGACATACCCCCATACAGAGAGCAACTGGAGGAAGTGAAGTGTGGGCAATAGCTTTTCTGTAACTTTGCTCCTTTTACTGAATTTGTGTGTGTGTGTGTGTGTATGCGTGCCTGTGTACTGTAGGTATGCATGTGCAGCTAACCTGCTTTCATGAGGAAAATGGTGCCCTTATCGCTCAGCATCACCACTATACTGTTGTAGGTGCAGCTCAGCACATCCATTATGATGTCGTCGTCCATGTTCAAGATTTTCGTAAAGCTAAAGCCTCGGTCTGAGGATGACCACACCTAAAACACACACACACACAAATACAGGGATTAAAGGTCATCTAGGCTATGTATTTAAGTGGTTTAAAGGCAGCAAAAATGGGATATAGTGCAACTGCTTCACCAAAACTATTCCTCCATAACTGTGTATTTAATCGTTTGATATGTGGATAACTTTCAGTGGACAAAACAAAAGGTAAAGATTTTGTTATCACAAGGCTAGCTGGTTCGTTATATGGCCGAGAGTAAAGAACCACCTTCTTTCACTTTTCAATTAAATTAAAAAGTGACAGGTGGGTGGGACTTCCAGTTGATTGAGGCGGGACTTCCGGCAAAGGTATTTGATTTCCGGTGAGGGCGGGACATCCGGGTTTTGAACTTGTCATCAATGGAGTCTGACAGGTTGTTTGAATGTGGCGGGGTGCTTTTGTATGAGTCATGTGTCTGGGGGAGGGGGCTGAGTGGGTGTGTGTGTCTGCGGGGAGATAGTGAATTTGACCGTTTTGTAGGTTTCAGTGTCATTTTTGTACTTTTTATGATCATTTTGTATGTTTTTTTTAGTCATTTCGTGTTTTTTTTGGCCGGGGCATGGGTGTGAGAGAATGAATATCAAGTGTGCAATAACAATACAGAAGTTGAATACTTTAAAATTTCTAAAAAAGTATACATTTGTAAAACAAAGCTTTGTATTGGAATCGTTAGTGGAATCGTTAACGTTTGGATGTGTACGATTCCGATGGATCGGAACATTTGGAACCGGTTCCTTACCGATACCTGGAACCGATTCCCAAGCCTACTCAAGATGGCCTAATGGTGTAGCCTACTGTCTACGAAGACGTAGGTTAAAATACAACTATCTACAGTCATCCAAAAATTAATTGCCAGAGATAGGCTATGAAGGGAAAAAGTGCAGCATTTTAAACATGGCAAGATTATTTTTACCGGAACAGTTTGTTCTAATTTGTCTCGTGAAATTCGTGCTTGTGGACATCAATCACCTATCTTCTGTCCTTCTATTTCAAGTTATCATGAGTGTCATTTGATTATATAATCACAAAATAAATGAAAACAGAATAGCCTTATGTGCTATAGCCCAGTGTTTCTCAAAGTGTGGTCCGGGGACCACTGGTGGTCTGCAAGCTATCCCAAGTGGTCCGCGAGCAGACGTGGTAAAATATAATATAGATGAGTTGTTTGCCATATTGAACCAACTTGTATGTAAATCCAAACAGTTCTGCAACGCTGCCTATGTAAGTTATGCCAGTTTAAATCATATGAATCCTCTGACACAATAAGCAAGGTGCACAGAAAATAAGCTTACATTGGCTCAGTGAGTAAGCCTATTGTGTAAGTAACTATTTAAGTAGGTCTACTCTTCTCTTTAGCTAGGTGGTCCGTGATGTTTTTTTTATTGATTAAGTGGTCCTTGGTCTGAAAAAGTTTGAGAAACACTGCTATATAGCCTACAGCTCAGTTAGGCTAACTCCCGTATGTCAAAATAAACTGATTTTTGAGCTGAACTTAACACAGCAACCTCAAACACCACTGTTGAAGCTACTGCTTCAGTCATGTAAGAAATAAGCAGTTTATGAATTATCTTTACCCGTTTAATCAAGTCCACATGACTAAAATAACAGCATATGGGCTGAGCTAGCATAACAGCCTAATATAGCCGATGCTGCAATGAACTAGTAAAAAAGTTTCATACAATTAATGAACTTTATCACTCACATTCTGAGTTTTTTCTGGGTGGTTAATAATCCATGCAGATCGTCTTCTAATGAGTCATCGCTGTTATATGTTATAATATGTTACAGGATTCATGACTTAACGACATTAATGTTACATGATGCTGACTGACGCTGGCTATGTAGGCTACCGTTTTAACGTCTGCTGAGTCTACTGCCTACCAAAACCTGTCGCTGTTCAGTTCAAGTTAAATGATCAAATATTGTTTGATTTTGTGTCAACTTTCAGAGGGAAGAGAAGACTGTTCCTTTCTGGCCAAATCTCACAGCTTCTAAGAAAGCCTATCGTCTTCCTGTAAACCGAGTTTTGAACAGAGAAAAAAAGTTAGGTTACCATAGGCTGCAGGTTCTCCCATAATGTTATCGATACAGATCAATGCACCAAATCAGGGCGATTTTAGCGAAATAACGTTCCTGTGACTGGCTATTAAATATTGAACAATGAGATAACGTTTCATCATCACCTTTATTGATGCCTGAAATGTTGACATTGCTGAAATACAGAGATGTAGCCTACTGAGAGGCAGCTGCAGACAACGATGTCAATGGGTTCAACTTGTCCCTTGCCTACCAGGTGGATGTAGATTCTAAACAAAGCTATAGAACCTAGAATACGTCACATGAAAAACGTTAATACACATTCACATACATACAGGGCTCAAAGTATTCTGGCACCTTGCCGGATCTCCGATGTATGGCACAACTGCAGCCCCGACCACACACCTGGCTACCACCCCCCGACACTCAATCCACACTCATCATATGTGAACAGCATGTCTTTCAGAGGAAAAATGTCCCTAAAGCACCAGGCCCTGGTGGTGGTAACACCCTCCTGTCTCAGGGCCTGTGCTGTCCAGCTAGCACCAATCTTCACACAAATATTCAACAGATCACTGCAGCTGTGCGAATTCCCCTCATGCTTCAAAAGCTCCACCACCATCCCAGATCCCAAGAAACCCTCCATCACTGGACTGAATGACTACAGACCTGTGTCTTTGATCTCAGTCGCCATGAGGTTCTTTGAACGCCTGGTGCTGACCCACCTCAAAAACATCACAGGTCACCAGCTGGACCTCCTGCAGTTTGCCTAACTCATTTTTACCTTACTATCTCTTCTTGTACGATCCCTCAAGTCTGGAAAATGGCCTGTGTAACTCCTTTACACAAAGGTGGTGACAAAGGATAATTTAAATAACTATCGCCCAATTTCCAAACTACCCTACTTAGCAAAAGCACTGGAATCCTTAGTAAACAGCCAACTGAAATAATTTCTTTCAAGACACACACTATTAAATCCATGCCAATCTGGCTTCAGAGCAAAACACAACACGATCTCAGCTGCTACCTTGGTCACAAATGACATAATATCTGCCCTTAAAGGAGAATTTCGGTGTGATATTGACCTAAAGTGTGTTGAAACATGATACCGAAAGTGTGAACATTATGTCTCATAGCCCATCTCGGCTTGTCCCCTGCACTCCAAAAATCTGGCTTAGTTAGCCCGATGCTACAGCTTTTTCAATGGTGGTGCTTCGGCATTGGGCTAGCCATGCAAATAAATCACTGTTTTACACCATTTACAAGGCTCAATGTATCTCCACACTTCATTGGTAGACTTCCGAGGGCCCTGACATTTAAAACGAGACATTGAGAACTTTAAAAAGCACTGGTAGTTTACTTCAAAGACGATTTATACAGACAGTATCTTCAATGGTTTTAGCGTTTGCAGCCATCTTGAATTTAGTCACAATAAGTCGAAATGACTAATAAGAATGAACAGGTATGATAAGGGATCAGATTCCAAAAATAATTCGTGGAAATACATGGATTCCAGTTGCTGCTACTGGAAGAAACATGACCCTTAAGGCTTAATTTCTCCTTAGATAGGGGTTTATTTAAGGGTGTTGCACAGAATACCTTAAATTGTTTCTTTAGTTAAGGAAAACGTTAAGGGATACTGCATTGAAAGGATTTACCGTCAACGAAAATTCTATTGAGATTGTTTAGCAGCTGTAACTAGCTGGCTAGTAGGTGATGTCGTTAGTTAGCAACCCACCGAACACAGTGAAGTTTAATGTTCTTATCATTCATCTCAGCTTAAGAATATTCGCTGAAATTATCCAGGTAGCAAGTAAAGCATGTTATAGACATGCACTGAGCAATACTATCTGGCTAGTTAGAAATGATCCTGACTTTCATCAGTGAACCAAAACAAACTTTTTTGTTAATGTTTTGCCTAGCGAACCGAACCGAAGCTCAGGCTAACAAGACATCCACATCCACATGAAGTCAACGTTTGCCTACCACTAACGTCATGTAAACCACACAGAGAAGCTTCCTGATGAAATAATGTGCTGTGTATGTAGGGGAGAGGGGCAGTGTACTGCAAGTATGATGTGTGTGTGGGCGGGGGGGGGCAGTGTACTGCAAGTATGATGTGTGTGTGGGCGGGAGGGGAGTGTAGCAGTGACTGTGTGTGTGGGTAGGTGGGGGCAGTGTGCTGTAAGTATGTAGAGGATGTGTGTTGAAGAAGATCCTGAAGACAATGTGCTGTGTATGTAGGGAGGGGGGGGCAGTTTGCAGCAAGTAGAGGAGGCTTACTGTAGCAAGCAGTGTGCTGTATGTATGTGAGGTGATGACAGTGATGATGTAAGTGTGTGTGTTTTTTGTGTGTGTGTTGGGGATGGGGGTGGGGTGGGGGGGGGGCAGAAAGGCTAGGCAATCAAGGACATGGGTAGATGGAGGAGAAATCAAAAATAATAAATAAAAAGTTCTATGGAGATGTGCAAAAGTTGGAGAAAGTCAGATATGTGTGTGTGTGTGTGTGTGTGTGTGTGTGTGTGTTTTGACGTGTGATGAAATAAGAAAATAAATAACGTGTGATGAAATAAGGTCTGTAGCATAAGTGAGGTGAGGGTGAGGGATGTAAAAGGGCTAAAAGTCTTGTTGGTGTGTGTATGTGTGTGTGTGTGTGTGTGGGGGGTCATGAGTGCTGAGGAGTGAATGAGTGCAAAGTTAGTATAGTGTGAGTTCAGAGTTGGGAAATGTTTGAGAGTGCTGAGGAGGAATGTGTGCAAAGTCAGTATAGTGTGAGTTCAGAGTTCGGATGGCCTGGGGATAAAACTTCTCCTGAGTCTCTCAGTTCTGGCTTTGTGACTACATAGGCGTCTTCTTGATTTCAGCGGTAGGAATAATCCATTGTTAGGATGAGAAGAGTCCTTCAGAATCTTTTGGGCTCTTAGGAGTACTCTTCTGGAATAGATATCTTGTAGAGCAGGGAGTTGAGTTCTTATAGTACGTTCAGCTGAGCGCACTACTCTCTGCAGAGTACTACAATCTCTAACTGTGGAGTTCCCATACCAGGTGATGATGCTACCAGTTAGAACACTCTCAACCGCTGAAGTGTAGAAGGCCTTCATGATGGATGTAGAAACTTTGAATTTCCTTAGCTGACGAAGAAAGTAGAGTGGTTGTCTGGACTTCTTCAGAACATATTGAGTGTTAACAGTCCATGTTAGGTCTTCAGCAATGTGGACACCAAGGTATTTAAAACTTGTGACTCTCTCTACAGGTTGCCCGCTGATCATTAGTGGGGTGTAACTGTAGTTCTGCTGCTGCCTTCTGTAATCCACTACCATTTCCTTGGTTTTATTGATATTCAGTGTCAAGCTGTTAGATTGACACCACTGTGCCACCTCATCAACCTGATCCAAGTAGAGCTGTTCATTGTTGTTACTAATCAGGCCCAAGATCACTGCAAGTTGCACTACTTTTTGTATTGGTTTTATACGTATTGTATTGGTATATAAGATGTTTGGGAAATTTGCACAGTAAAAGTTCTGTATTTTGACTGCAATTGTCTTTGCATTCTGATTAGATTCTTCATTAGAATCATGAGTGGCTCTTTGTAAACAGCATCATTTTCTGGGGGCATGCAAAACTGCATTACCACTAGTCAGTGTGGAGTTATTCAACATCATGACAGTAAAATAGACCATCCTTACTCAATGTACTGCAGCAATTCCTCTCCCAACTTGTAGAAAATGCTGTGAACATCTGATTATGCATGGAAAAAAAATACCGTCATATACCGGATAATTCATAATTTCCTCTTATCTAATCTTTGTTGCCTTCATGATTTCCTTTTATACGTTTCTTAAAAGGAGAAATCAATCATCATCAACAATGACAAGCCCTTTTGAAGCGGCTGGAGACGCCGTTCTCAATTAAATGGAGTAGGCTAGGCTAGCATATGTTCAAGTTGGATCTTGGAGAGGACCCGAAAAGTATCATCTTTATGTAACATGCTGTTGGTGCATTTTGACATTGTAAACGTTCTCTAACAAGAGTGCAAATCAGTTTGCAGTAAAACTACTACTATTTAATAGTCCTTCCTCTGTCTCTTGGTGCCCTACACACAGAGTGCGTGATGCGTGTGGTGGTAACAGCAGCACTGATCACTGTGCTTTGCCCGTTTGTGTCCACTATGTGTTTTGTTTTTTCGGTCACAGAAGTGAAAGCATCTCTGGGGTGAATGGTCCACGATCAGGAAATTTATTTTTTGACTCGAGACATGTCAAGTCATTACAAGTCAAAGAGGCAAAGTCCGAAGTCAAGTCTCGAAAGTGAATAGTATTCAAGTCCAAGTCGAAGTCGCAAATCAGGGCTTAATTTTATCAAGTCGAAGTCTGAAGTCATTAAAATCATGACTCGAAGTCTGAGTCGAGTCCAAGTCGTGGTGACTCGTCCACATGTCTTCCCTTAACAGTAGAAATCATTGTGCTGCCCTCTTTGTAGATTTGTCGAAAGCATTCGATACAGTCGACCATACTTTGCTCGTACAAAACCTAAAAGACATAGTTTTGAAACCAGCTATTAGTATTAGAATCAAAACCTGTCTCTCAGATAGATTTCAATGTGTTAAATCATGGAATGTAAAGTCTGACTTCCTGCAAATAACAAAGGTTGTCCCTCAAGGCTTTTTACCTTTTTTACCCTTTTTACGATTTACATTAGTGAAATAGCTTCCTTTCTGAAAAACTGTCATGTCCATCTCTAGGCTGATGATACTATAATATACTGTATTGCTGACTCTATCAAACTTACCATGAAAAATCTGTAACAATCCTTTAGTGCTCTACACAGGAATCCCTGACTGATCTTAAATTGGTTTAAAATGCAGACAAAACAAAATGTATGTCAGAAGCACTGACAAAATGTTGCCAGAAGCACTGACCCAAATTACTTTTTACTGTTAAAGGTCATAATATTAAACAAGTCTCTGAATATAAGTATCTGGGAATCTGGCTTGATGAAAAGTTCTCTTTCCATATTAACTATCTTACCAAAAAGCTTAGGCAAAAGATTGGTCTCCTGTATAGAAACAAATTAAGCCTTGTTCACCTAGCATAGCTATAAAGCATAGACGTAGCGATTCCCTACCGAGACAACCAGCCATGCAACTTCCAAGAGTGGCGCCCCCCCAAAACTCACGAGAATCTGAAACATTAGGCTACCTTGCCAGTAGATATAGCTCTTTGGAGTTTTTGCCAGAGCCATGTAAAGGTAGAGTTGCGACAATGGGTGTTTAACCCTTAGAACCCGATTGACGCAAAGTGCGTCAAAAAACACACCCTTTCTTCTCTGTTACATTGCTCCGGAACTGTTCATCGCAGCGAGATGAAACCTTTATTGCGTGACAGAGCAGAAGTGGGGCTTTCCAACGAGACTACACACTTATCTGTACGATCAAGTATGAAAATAAAAAAAAATCATGAAATTAATTAAAATTGCATCATATTTACAGTCTATACTTCTCTGCGTTCACCTGCGCACCCATTACTCTCGTTTGAATTACTCGCGAACCCGTGATCGCATAGATATGGCAAGCATATTAGATGAAAGAGGAGACACAGGGCTATCCATTGGTACCATGTATATCGATCCTTCTGGCTTATAAAAACAGACGAAGTGACTGCAAAATAATAACGTCATGTACACAAACCAACGCTGCACACCCATTACTCTCGTTTGAATTACTCGCGGACCCTTGATCGGATAGATATGCCACGCATGTCAGATGAAAGAGCTCACATTGCATCCCAATTTGTTCAACAAAGAAACACCTTTTTTGCCTTTACTTTGTTCATGGCAATGCAGTAAAAAGTTGAGAATCATTATGAGTGCATACACCATAGGCACGCAGGCTAACACGCAACCTCGGGTCAAGTCAGGTCAGATCAGTTCGTGTCACAGATATGGAGCGCAGGTCATTTTTCATCACTAAATAAAAAAAGGCATTTATTTCCGTAAATCACACACCACATATTTCTGTAAATTGCTCAGCCCCAGAGTATCCCTCCAACATGGCAATTGTATTGCCCGATTCAGGACAGTCTGCCCTACACACACCCGAAATGCATGTATAGCTATGAGCTTGCTGTGGTGAGATACATGTCAATATAAGAATTTTTATAATACGCTTTTTATATTTTAATTCTTTAAAAATCAAAATAAAATCAATGCTAGTGCTACATGAAATTATGCCAGATATGGCTAGCCTAGACTCTGCTGAAAAAAACTATATATAATATGTGTGTGTGGCACTTACAATGACCAGAGTAAATCCTTATGAATAAAGGTAGTGAAAATGCCCTAAAAACAGCTTAGGGTTCTAAGGGTTAAAATTCGTTAAAGTCACGTGATTCATGTAAAGTTCAAAAAGTTCAAGGAAGTGATTGACAATGGATTAGAATGCATTAAATAAGCTACTGTTCAATGAAAGACAGAGCCACAATTTTGGGTAATTGACAGCCAATAAATGTATTGATTTAACACAGTGTAATTATTGTGTAAACTGTGTAGTTATCCTACCAGTACAACAATATTAAATTAAATTCCAGACCGTAGCCTGCTAAAAATTGGAAGGTGACCTTTTTTCTCCCTTTTACGTATGTGTCACTTAATATTAATTTCTCATTTCAAATACTTATATCACTGACAACAGTAGTCCGGCCAGGATATTGTCATTTAAAAAGTGAAGTTGCAGCCCTCAACTGATGTTGATGTTTTGTTTTGTCATGTCATGTTGTGTTGTGTTTTGGCCTGATGCGCCACCCTCCACCTATCTACTAATCACGAAGTCAGTAGTGTTTCGCCATCCGGGTTGGCAACCTCGAGTCAGGGGGGAGGGGGAGGGGGAGGGGATACACCGCTCTTCAGTATTTTGAAAGTGATTGCAGTACCAGTTTTGGCCACAATCTTACATATGGTTCCTTTAATGCTAAATGGTTGTAAAAGGGTATGTAGACAAACATTGAAACAACGTTGGTTGTAAAAAGGTCAAGAAAATCAATGTTGAATTATAGGTGAAATAATGTCAGTTGTTGTGTCAATGTTGAAACACTGTTTTAATGCTAATTGTAAAATGTTGACAAATGGTTGTAAAATAAGAAATCAAGGAAATCAGCACCAATGTTGAAATGGCGGATGTTGAAATAATGTTGCAATATCAACGTTGATTCAATTTGCAAATCCAACACATAATTCAACGTTGATTCACCCGTTATAAAAATTTTTTAAAAACGTTTATAACGTTTATTTACCGTTGAATCAATGTTGAAATGCCAGCAGGGAATGAGCGAACTACCTTAACTAGCTAGCGTCTCGGGAGAATAAAAAAAAAGTTTAAAAGTTTTCTAACATCTCTCCAGTGTAATGGTGGGCACGTTAAGTTAACCGTAGCATTACCTACACAGTAGCCTAACCCCATGGTAATGCAAGTGATCATAATAACATATAAAACGTGATATAGTCCTTGATAAATAACCAGGCTATGAACTCATAAACAACAGCATTTTGTCACCGTTTGTCATTCATCATGCTGTTAATACAGCATTAAGATGCTAGGCTAAAGAGCTTGAGATTCAGAGAACCTGCATGGTTGTGCTCATCCTGTCAGAAAATAGCAATTTGATCAGTGATCATGCATCATATCAGCGCAAGCTTGGTTTGAAACTTTCTGGGGATGGGGTTTACACGATCCTTCACTGGGTGCCTGCTGTGTTAATATGACCGTGCTGATGCCAACAGCTGCAGCTCCCTCAAATCTGTATAGGTTCTCATGCATATTAGGCTAGCTTTTGCCAATGAAAATGAATGCAACATAAAAAAAACAGTCCTGCTCCTAACTGAAGAAATGTTTACGTTACCAACAATGTTAACAACAAACTCAGCTTCACTGCTGCAAACAAAGTTGGCTGTATGCTTCGCCATAAGAGAGTAAAGAACCACCTTCTTTCCAGGGTTCCCGCGGGTCCTTAAAAAGTCTTAAATACAACTTTCGGTTTTTAAGGCCTAAAAAAGTCTTAAATTGTCTGGAATGTCTTGAATTTTCGAAAAGGAGGTATTAAATTTGTGTATGGGACCGCCAGCGAGTGTGAGAGAGCGAGTGAAATGTCTCCATCTGGTTTTGTGTATTTTTTTAAACGGAATTGTATAAGTGACTATAAGGCTACTGAAGGAAGTGTAGTGGTTGCAGAGTGAAAATGGTAAGAATATGTAAAAATATGCCTTACGTTTTCGTGGTAGGCTATAGCCGAGGCCTGAGAGATATGTAGGCCTAGGTAGCCTACGCAAGCGGTAGAGTGAGCGGGAGCTGCAAGCCAGTTAGCGATAGGGTGACCATACGTTCGGATTTAGGCCGGACAGTTTAAAAGTCCTGTCCAGCGCAGCCTCAAGCCGGACGCTCATTTTTGTCCTCCTTTTGAGTTGCGCTTGGGCTTCTAGAATCTTTTTGCTCGACGCAGCATCGTTTCACAAACTATGGGCGGAAGACTGCTGGTCAAATTATGCATGGTGCTTCTGTCACTCATCTGATAATTTGCTGCGCAATTTATGAAGGAACCGCGGACCGACAGAAAAAGAAAACAAACATTTTCTCAATCAGGAGGAAATACACATTAAGTTGATCTGTTTGCATCTCTCCAGCCTGTTTTGCTGGCCTAGCCTAAGTAAATATCTGTCTACTGTAAGTTAGCTGCAGCTTGCTTGCCAACCTTTCCCAGTACTTCACAAAAGTTGTGAAATATAACCGCATATTTTTTCTGAATGTCGGCGACTGGCTACATAAAAAAAACGCATCTGTAAGTGTATTCATAATACGTGCGTGCTTGAGATGAAACCAGCAGTTTTTCAGCAGGAACATGCGAGGGGGTTTAACTTTTCCCATACATTTTTTTAAAACAAGTCAATGGTTTACAATGTTTCAGTGAATCTTTGGTTGGTTTAAATACAACTGGTCTGCAAAATGTAAATTAGTGGATTACCATTGATTTGCTGTGCTATGGGACAATAGATGCCTAAGTTAGTAGGCCTATTACAATATTTAAATAGCTTAGTCTACCTTTGAAAAAAATATTGAAGGGAATCCAGTCCAGTAAACATGTCTTTGTCAAGTAGCCTAGGCTACTACAAACACAGGTGAAGAACAGTCAGCCTCAGCCAGTAGCACAACCAAATATGTACAGCCAGCTTCAAAAGAAGCAGCCCAGACCCTAAAATTGGGCATTCATAGCTGTGAAGGTAATTCACACACAATTATTTTCTTTCACCAAAATATATTTGGTAACTTCTGTAGACATCCCAAATGGGGTGGGTGTTAAAATTAGTAGAAAAAAGTTTTAAGTTGTATCTTTTTTGCCGTGGTATAGTCTTAATTTTTCTAATTAGATGTCTTGAAAAGGTCTAAAAGTCTTTCAATTTGCACTTGGAAAATGTGCAGATACCCTGTCTTTCACTTTTCAATTAAATTAAAAAGTGACAGGTGGGCGGGACTTCCGGTTGATTAAGGCGGGACTTCCAGCAAAGGTATTTGATTTCCGGTGAGGGCGGGACATCCGGGTTTTGAACTTGTCATCAATGGAGTCTGACAGGTTGTTTGAATGTGGCGGGGTGCTTTTGTATGAGTCATGTGTCTGGGGGAGGGGGCTGAGTGGGTGTGTGTGTCTGCGGGGAGATAGTGAATTTGACAGTTTTGTAGGTTTCAGTGTCATTTTTGTACTTTTTATGATCATTTTGTATGTTTTTTTAGTCATTTCGTGTTTTTTTTGGCTGGGGCATGGGTGTGTGTGTATGTGTGCGTGTGTACATCGATGGGGGTGTGATATGGGTGTGTATGTGTTGCAGTGTGTCTTTTGCCTAAGCTTTTTGGTAAGATAGTTAATATGGAAAGAGAACTTTTCATCAAGGCAGATTCCCAGATACTTATATTCAGAGACTTGTTTAATATTATGACCTTTAACAGTAAAAAGTAATTTGGGTCAGTGCTTCTGGCAACATTTTGTCAGTGCTTCTGACATACATTTTGTTTTGTCTGCATTTTAAACCAATTTAAGATCAGTCAGGGCTTCCTGTGTAGAGCACTAAAGGATTGTTACAGATTTTTCATGGTAAGTTTGATAGAGTCAGCAATACAGTATATTATAGTATCATCAGCCTAGAGATGGACATGACAGTTTTTCAGAAAGGAAGCTATTTCACTAATGTAAATCGTAAAAAGGGTAAAAAAGGTAAAAAGCCTTGAGGGACACCCTTTGTTATTTGCAGGAAGTCAGACTTTACATTCCATGATTTAACACATTGAAATCTATCTGAGAGACAGGTTTTGATTCTAATACTAATAGCTGGTTTCAAAACTATGTCTTTTAGGTTTTGTACGAGCAAAGTATGGTCGACTGTATCGAATGCTTTCGACAAATCTACAAAGAGGGCAGCACAATGCTTTCTACTGTTAAGGGAAGACATGTGGACGAGTCACACGACTTGGACTCGACTCAGACTCGAGTCATGATTTTAATGACTTCAGACTCGACTTGATAAAATTCGCCCTGATTTGCGACTCGACTTGGACTTGAATACTATTCACTCGAGACTTGACTCGGACTTTGCCTCTTTGACTTGTAATGACTTGACATGTCTCGAGTCAAAAAATAAATTTCCTGATCGTGGACCATTCACCCCAGAGATGCTTTCACTTCTGTGACGAAAAAAACAAAACACATAGTGGACACAAACGGGCAAAGCACAGTGATCAGTGCTGCTGTTACCACCACACGCATCACGCACTCTGTGTGTAGGGCACCAAGAGACAGAGGAAGGACTATTAAATAGTAGTAGTTTTACTGCAAACTGATTTGCACTCTTGTTAGAGAACGTTTACAATGTCAAAATGCACCAACAGCATGTTACATAAAGATGATACTTTTCGGGTCCTCTCCAAGATCCAACTTGAACATATGCTAGCCTAGCCTACTCCATTTAATTGAGAACGCGTCTCAGCGCGCACAAAAGGGCTTGTCATTGTTGATGATGATTGATATCTCCTTTTAAGAAACGTATAAAAGGAAATCATGAAGGCAACAAAGATTAGATAAGAGGAAATTGCGGAATTATCCGGTATATGACGGTATTTTTTTTCCATGCATAATCAGATGTTCACAGCATTTTCTACAAGTTGGGAGAGGAATTGCTGCAGTACATTGAGTAAGGATGGTCTATTTTACTGTCATGATGTTGAATAACTCCACACTGACTAGTGGTAATGCAGTTTTGCATGCCCCCAGAAAATGATGCTGTTTACAAAGAGCCACTCATGATTCTAATGAAGAATCTAATCAGAATGCAAAGACAATTGCAGTCAAAATACAGAACTTTTACTGTGCAAATTTCCCAAACATCTTATATACCAATACAATACGTATAAAACCAATACAAAAAGTAGTGCAACTTGCAGTGATCTTGGGCCTGATTAGTAACAACAATGAACAGCTCTACTTGGATCAGGTTGATGAGGTGGCACAGTGGTGTCAATCTAACAGCTTGACACTGAATATCAATAAAACCAAGGAAATGGTAGTGGATTACAGAAGGCAGCAGCAGAACTACAGTTACACCCCACTAATGATCAGCGGGCAACCTGTAGAGAGAGTCACAAGTTTTAAATACCTTGGTGTCCACATTGCTGAAGACCTAACATGGACTGTTAACACTCAATATGTTCTGAAGAAGTCCAGACAACCACTCTACTTTCTTCGTCAGCTAAGGAAATTCAAAGTTTCTACATCCATCATGAAGGCCTTCTACACTTCAGCGGTTGAGAGTGTTCTAACTGGTAGCATCATCACCTGGTATGGGAACTCCACAGTTAGAGATTGTAGTACTCTGCAGAGAGTAGTGCGCTCAGCTGAACGTACTATAAGAACTCAACTCCCTGCTCTACAAGATATCTATTCTAGAAGAGTACTCCTAAGAGCCCAAAAGATTCTGAAGGACTCTTCTCATCCTAACAATGGATTATTCCTACCGCTGAAATCAAGAAGACGCCTATGTAGTCACAAAGCCAGAACTGAGAGACTCAGGAGAAGTTTTTATCCCCAGGCCATCCGAACTCTGAACTCACACTATACTGACTTTGCACACATTCACTCCTCAGCACTCTCAAACATTTCCCAACTCTGAACTCACACTATACTAACTTTGCACTCATTCACTCCTCAGCACTCATGACCCCCCCCCACACACACACACACACATACACACACCAACAAGACTTTTAGCACTTTTACATCCCTCACCCTCACCTCACTTATGCTACAGACCTTATTTCATCACACGTTATTTATTTTCTTATTTCATCACACGTCAAAAAACACACACACACACACACACACACACACACACATATCTGACTTTCTCCAAGTTTTGCACATCTCCATAGAACTTTTTATTTATTATTTATTTATTTTATTTATTTTTTACCTTTATTATATCCCCAACACACACACAAAAAACACACACACTTACATCATCACTGTCATCACCTCACATACATACAGCACACTGCTTGCTACAGTAAGCCTCCTCTACTTGCTGCAAACTGCCCCCCCCTCCCTACATACACAGCACATTGTCTTCAGGATCTTCTTCAACACACATCCTCTACATACTTACAGCACACTGCCCCCACCTACCCACACACACACTACACACACACACACAGTCACTGCTACACTCCCCTCCCGCCCACACACACATCATACTTGCAGTACACTGCCCCCCCCCCCACACACACACTACACACACACACAGTCACTGCTACACTCCCCTCCCGCCCACACACACATCATACTTGCAGTACACTGCCCCCCCCCCTCTCCCCTACATACACAGCACATTATTTCATCAGGAAGCTTCTCTGTGTGGTTTACATGACGTTAGTGGTAGGCAAACGTTGACTTCATGTGGATGTGGATGTCTTGTTAGCCTGAGCTTCGGTTCGGTTCGCTAGGCAAAACATTAACAAAAAAGTTTGTTTTGGTTCACTGATGAAAGTCAGGATCATTTCTAACTAGCCAGATAGTATTGCTCAGTGCATGTCTATAACATGCTTTACTTGCTACCTGGATAATTTCAGCGAATATTCTTAAGCTGAGATGAATGATAAGAACATTAAACTTCACTGTGTTCGGTGGGTTGCTAACTAACGACATCACCTACTAGCCAGCTAGTTACAGCTGCTAAACAATCTCAATAGAATTTTCGTGACGGTAAATCCCTTTCAATGCAGTATCCCTTAACGTTTTTCCTTAACTAAAGAAACAATTTAAGGTATTCTGTGCAACACCCTTAAATAAACCCCCTATCTAAGGAGAAATTAAGCCTTAAGGGTCATGTTTCTTCCAGTAGCAGCAACTGGAATCCATGTATTTCCACGGAATTATTTTTGGAATCTGATCCCTTATCATACCTGTTCATTCTTATTCGTCGCTCGACTTATTGTGACTAAATTCAAGATGTCTGCAAACGCTAAACTTCGTGAAGATACTGTCTGTATAAATCGTCTTTGAAGTAAACTACCAGTGCTTTTTTAAAGTTCTCAATGTCTCGTTTTAAATGTCAGGGCCCTCGGAAGTCTACCAATGAAGTGTGGAGATACATTGAGCCTTGTAAATGGTGTAAAACAGTGATTTATTTGCATGGCTAGCCCAATGCCGAAGCACCACCATTGAAAAAGCTGTAGCATCGGCTAACTAGCGCCAGATTTTGGAGTGCAGGGGACAAGCCGAGATGGGCTATGAGACATACGTTCACACTCGGTATCATGTTTCAACACACTTTAGGTCAATATCACACCGAAATTCTCCTTTAAGGGCAGATATTATGTCATTTGTGACCAAGGTAGCAGCTGAGATCGTGTTGTGTTTTGCTCTGAAGCCAGATTGGCATGGATTTAATAGTGTGTGTCTTGAAAGAAATTATTTCAGTTGGCTGTTTACTAAGGATTCCAGTGCTTTTGCTAAGTAGGGTAGTTTGGAAATTGGGCGATAGTTATTTAAATTATCCTTTGTCACCACCTTTGTGTAAAGGAGTTACACAGGCCATTTTCCAGACTTGAGGGATCGTACAAGAAGAGATAGTAAGGTAAAAATGAGTTAGGCAAACTGCAGGAGGTCCAGCTGGTGACCTGTGATGTTTTTGAGGTGGGTCAGCACCAGGCGTTCAAAGAACCTCATGGCGACTGAGATCAAAGACACAGGTCTGTAGTCATTCAGTCCAGTGATGGAGGGTTTCTTGGGATCTGGGATGGTGGTGGAGCTTTTGAAGCATGAGGGGAATTCGCACAGCTGCAGTGATCTGTTGAATATTTGTGTGAAGATTGGTGCTAGCTGGACAGCACAGGCCCTGAGACAGGAGGGTGTTACCACCACCAGGGCCTGGTGCTTTAGGGACATTTTGCCTCTGAAAGACATGCTGTTCACATATGATGAGTGTGGATTGAGTGTCGGGGTGGTAGCCAGGTGTGTGGTCGGGCTGCAGTTGTGCCATACATCGGAGATCCGGCAAGGTGCCAGAATACTTTGAGCCCTGTATGTATGTGAATGTGTATTAACGTTTTTCATGTGACGTATTCTAGGTTCTATAGCTTTGTTTAGAATCTACATCCACCTGGTAGGCAAGGGACAAGTTGAACCCATTGACATCGTTGTCTGCAGCTGCCTCTCAGTAGGCTACATCTCTGTATTTCAGCAATGTCAACATTTCAGGCATCAATAAAGGTGATGATGAAACGTTATCTCATTGTTCAATATTTAATAGCCAGTCACAGGAACGTTATTTCGCTAAAATCGCCCTGATTTGGTGCATTGATCTGTATCGATAACGTTATGGGAGAACCTGCAGCCTATGGTAGCCTAACTTTTTTTCTCTGTTCAAAACTCGGTTTACAGGAAGACGATAGACTTTCTTAGAAGCTGTGAAATTTGGCCAGAAAGGAACAGTCTTCTCTTCCCTCTGAAAGTTGACACAAAATCAAACAATATTTGATCATTTAACTTGAACTGAACAGCGACAGGTTTTGGTAGGCAGTAGACTCAGCAGGCGTTAAAACGGTAGCCTACATAGCCAGCAGCCAGTCAGCATCATGTAACATTAATGTCGTTAAGTCATGAATCCTGTAACATATTATAACATATAACAGCGATGACTCATTAGAAGACGATCTGCATGGATTATTAACCACCCAGAAAAAACTCAGAATGTGAGTGATAAAGTTCATTAATTGTATGAAACTTTTTTACTAGTTCATTGCAGCATCGGCTATATTAGGCTGTTATGCTAGCTCAGCCCATATGCTGTTATTTTAGTCATGTGGACTTGATTAAACGGGTAAAGATAATTCATAAACTGCTTATTTCTTACATGACTGAAGCAGTAGCTTCAACAGTGGTGTTTGAGGTTGCTGTGTTAAGTTCAGCTCAAAAATCAGTTTATTTTGACATACGGGAGTTAGCCTAACTGAGCTGTAGGCTATATAGCAGTGTTTCTCAAACTTTTTCAGACCAAGGACCACTTAATCAATAAAAAAAACCTCACGGACCACCTAGCTAAAGAGAAGAGTAGACCTACTTAAATAGTTACTTACACAATAGGCTTACTCACTGAGCCACGTAGCTTATTTTCTGTGCACCTTGCTTATTGTGTCAGAGGATTCATATGATTTAAACTGGCATAACTTACATAGGCAGCGTTGCAGAACTGTTTGGATTTACATACAAGTTGGTTCAATATGGCAAACAACTCATCTATATTATATTTTACCACGTCTGCTCGCGGACCACTTGGGATAGCTTGCAGACCACCAGTGGTCCCCGGACCACACTTTGAGAAACACTGGGCTATAGCACATAAGGCTATTCTGTTTTCATTTATTTTATGATTATATAATCAAATGACACTCATGATAACTTGAAATAGAAGGACAGAAGATAGGTGATTGATGTCCACAAGCACGAATTTCACGAGACAAATTAGAACAAACTGTTCCGGTAAAAATAATCTTGCCATGTTTAAAATGCTGCACTTTTTCCCTTCATAGCCTATCTCTGGCAATTAATTTTTGGATGACTGTAGATAGTTGTATTTTAACCTACGTCTTCGTAGACAGTAGGCTACACCATTAGGCCATCTTGAGTAGGCTTGGGAATCGGTTCCAGGTATCGGTAAGGAACCGGTTCCAAATGTTCCGATCCATCGGAATCGTACACATCCAAACGTTAACGATTCCACTAACGATTCCAATACAAAGCTTTGTTTTACAAATGTATACTTTTTTAGAAATTTTAAAGTATTCAACTACTGTATTGTTATTGCACACTTGATATTCATTCTCTAAAACCACTTTAAATTAGACATTCAAAGCCAACAACTCTCAAAGCCGTCCTACGGAGACTGCTTCGAGTGTACTGACTGGAGTGTGTTACAGAATGGAGAGGACTTGGAGGATGTCACACAGTGCACAACTGACTACCTGAACTTCTGCAAGGACATTGTTGTTCCCACCAGAACTGTACGCTGCTTTCCCAACAACAAGCCTTGGATAACCAGCAATGTCAAGACCCTTCTCAACAGGAAAAAGATGGCGTTCAGAGAGGGGACATGGCAGAGCTGAGGCGTGCAAAGGGCAACTCAAATTCAAGCTGAAGGAAGCTAAGGAGGATTACAGAAAGAAGGTGGAACAGAAGCTGCAGGAAAACAACTTGAAGGAGACATGGGACTGCATGAAGGTTATCACTGGCCTGAAGAAGAACAGCAGCTCTGTGGAGGGGGACCTGCACAGGGCGAACCAGTTGAACCACTTCTACAACAGGTTTGACTCCCCTGCTCCAGCTCCAATGGCGGTGGTCTGTCCACCATCCCCCAGCCCCCCCCCCCCCACCCCCTCAATACCAGCGCAACACTCACCTCCATCATCACAGGCTATCGTACCCCCACCATCACTGGATTTTGCACCCCTCCCCCACATGGTGATCACGAACAATGAGGTGACAACGACCTCAGTCAACAGCCATCAGACACACAGATCCCAGATGCACCCCTCCCCTCCCCCCCCTTACACCCCTCACCATTACAAAGGATCAAGTGACAGTCCAACTTAAGAAATTGCGCAGCAATAAAGCAGCTGGGCCTGACAGACTGTGCCCAAGGCTACTCAAGGCCTGTGCTGCTGAACTGGGGGAACCACTGAAGCACATCTTCAATTTGAGCCTACGCCTTGGACAAGTTCCAACACTGTGGAAGACATCATGTCTCACCCCTGTCCCTAAGAAGCCACACCCTAGTGAGCTTAATGACTACAGACCTGTCGCTCTTACATCACATGTGATGAAGACAATGGAGCGATTGGTCTTAGGCATGCTCAGACCCCAGGTACGCCATGCACTAGACCAGTTACAGTTTGCTTACCAGGAGAAAGTGGGCGTGGACGATGCCATCACTTATCTTCTACACAGGACACATTCCCACCTGGACAAGGGGAAAAGTGCTGTGAGAATCATGTTCTTTGATTTCTCAAGTGCTTTTAACACCATCCAGCCCCTCAGATTGGGAGACAAGCTCTTGCAGATGGGTGTGGACGCTCACCTGGTAACCTGGATTACAGATTACCTGACCGAGCGACCACAGTTCGATCAGGACTGAAGAACTGTCTCTCTGACACTGTGATCTGCAGCACCGGGAGCCACAGGGAACTGTGCTCTCTCCAGTCCTGTTCACCCTGTACACATCTGACTTCTGCTACAACACCGAAGTCATGCCACATGCAGAAGTTTTTTTCTGATGATACTGCAATTGTGGGGTGTATCAGGAACGGGCAGGAGGAGGAGTACAGGAGCCTGGTGGAGGACTTTGTGCAATGGTGCAAACTCAATCATCTTCAACTTAACACTTCAAAGACCAAGGAGATGGTGGTGGATTTCTGCAGGTCTAAGCCCACTCTGCTACCAGTTCACATTGATGGGGTCAATGTGGAGGTGGTTAGCACCTACAAGTATCTGGGTCTCCACCTGGACAATAAACTGGACTGGTCAGCCAACACTGATGCACTCTACAAGAAAGGGCAGAGCAGGCTGTACTTCCTGAGGAGGCTGCGGTCCTTCAATGTGTGCAGTAAGCTCCTCAGGATGTTCTACCAGTCTGTTGTTGCCAGCGTCCTCTTCTATGCAGTAGTATGCTGGGGTGGAAGCACAAGGAAGACGGATGTGGGGCTTAATTGACAGGCTGGTAAGGAAAGCTGGCTCTGTAGTGGGAGCTGAACTGGAGTGTATCACTTCACTATCTGACAAAAGGACCCTGAACAAACTGATCAACATCTTGGACAATGAGTGTCACCCACTCCACAGCACTATTGTTCAACAGAAGAGCCTGATCAGCTGGAGACTTCGCTCACTGCCTTGCACAACTGACAGACTGAGAAAGTCATTTGTCCCCAGGACCATTGAACTGTTCAATGCCTCACTTAAGGGAAGAGGAGAGATAGACTTCTCTGCATAGTCTGTCTGCCTCTTCATCCCCTCCATGTTTGGTACTGTCTGTCCACTAGCCACTTGTACCACTGTCTTTATGCCTCACTGTTTGCATGCTATATTAGCACATTAGCACATATGCATAACCCCCTCTCCATGCCACAGCCGAACTGTGGCCACACTTATACATTTTCTTAAAATAGTTAAATATATAGATATATAGACTTTACTTTACTTTATTTCTGCATTGTTGCACTGTTGACTTACTCATTTGCACTATCACCATGACCACTATCACCATTGCACTACCACCATGACACTCATTCACACAGAGCACCTTAGAGCACCTTACCATACCTTACTATGCACAGAGAATCACAGGCTCAGTCCCTGCCTCAGTCATTGCAAGCGCCTCTGATTTATTAATCACCACTATGTGGATACTGTTTTTAGAATTGGTTTAGATTAAGTGTTAGTATAATTTGTAATTTTGTTATTTGTATTTTAGTATATTTTTATATATTGTATTAAGTGTTAGTATAATTTGTATTTTAGTATATTTAGCATATTCTTTATCTTCTACTGTCCTTACTGCTTAGTTGTGTTTTTATATTATATACTTTAATTACTCTTCTGCTGTTAAATAATGTGTTTGTCTTGTATGTATGCTGCTGAGACCTTGAATTTCCCCTGGGGATCAATAAAGTATCTATCTATCTATCTATCTATCTATAAGTGTTCAGCAAATGGTACAGGAATCGATATGAGAATCGATATGGAATCGCATCGACAAGCAGACTCGACAATGGCATTGATATCGATAATTTCTTAACGATGCCCATCCCTAATCTTGAGAATAAAAGACTTCACAGCTGCTAACGATCATCCTCCACAATCTCGAGGATAGGTAGGCTAAACGGTCGTTCGTCGCCTTTTTGCTTCTTATTGTAAAACCAACTGTTAGGGCCTACACAAGTGGTCGGCATCCCGGTCAATATTTGATATTAAAATTTCAATTTTGAAGCTATTTGTAACTGTGTAGCCTATGCAACCCGACTGTTGTAGGCTTGCCTACACTCTCTGCAGTGCCTTGCCTACCATTCTTGCCTACCACTCTAGTTGTAAACAAACGGTCACATAACATTATGACGTAGGTGCAAAACCTTAATACTTGTATCTATTTCCACATGTGTGTGGTCACATGCACATTCTTTGTACCTCAGAGCCATAGAGGATGACATGGTTGTCTTTAAGGAAGATCCCCTTTGGTTTAAATAGCATCTTGGCAGGAGAGAACTTGGTCAGGTCCTTCAGGCCATCCTTCTGAAGATTAAATACAGACAACATGGCCCCCTCCTCCTAAACACAGAGCCACAAGACAAGCCATTAAGTAATGGGAATCATCACAAATGCAATGAAGAACACAGCGTGAGGGAACTGTAACCCCATGGAATTCCTATAAACAATATGCTTAAGTTATAATGTGGTTTGAGCATTTTGAAAATCCATTGTCATTCATAAACCACGTTATGTGAGAAATCCCATCACAGAAATATTGGTGCCGTTTATCCTTGAGGAATAGGAATGCGTGTCTGTACCTCTGAATGTGACAGCAGCAGTCCAGTATGCTGATATGGATCATGCAGAAAGGACAGGTAGCGATGTTTGATTTTCTTGCACCGTTCCACAGCAGAGGCCTTGCAGACATACCACTGAGTGAAGGGGTAGCCACTATATACACACCTCGAGTGCTGAAGACACAGATGGAACAGGGTCTTTCAGAATTTACCACTAAGCTCATACGTGATGACATTGATTTATTGGTTCACAACATATTTGTCAAAGGGACACCAGGCAACGTTTTTGTGTTAATTACTCATCTTCGTAAGTCGGTATATGATTGAATTACTCATTACAGGGCGAATAAAAACTCTCTCGCCCGCCCCTACTGCCTGTAGGAAGAATATCCCGCTTGCAAGTTCAGTGTATCGTACCCGCCGACCGAAGCAGGATCAGTTTACATCCTGCATCCACAGCACAGAGGCAGGCTAACGAAACGCTAGCGATTGTTGCAAACGTGTGTATAATGGCAGAGCCGGCGAAGAAGCAGCAAAAACCCTTGACGGAAGATGCAAAGAAAAGGAAGAGCTTCAGACTGAGCGAGGGGGAGTTTCATAGAGAAAAAGCATCAGGCTTGCCTGGTGTCCCTTTGACATAGTGATCAATTGTTTCTTTATAATAAAAAAAAAAAAACAAGTCACAGTTGAATTCACATAGTTAGATTATCTCCATATAAACATTGCACCCTAAGAAGATATTTACAGAACAGTCACACTCTTATTAGAGGCATAAAAACCTACCAGCTGGCCCCCCTCTCCCTTATTTGAGACCAGGCTTACGAAGTCATCTATAAACACACCACAGTCAGTAATCTGAATGTCTTGATAATCTCATTTCTGTCAATACTGTATGTGTTACATTAGTTCAACTTATCAGTTTTAAGATATGTTTATTACATTCTGTCATATGTTAAAATGTGATACCAGCAAAGTATAAGCGGTTGGTGACACACTGGGGTGAGAACCAAAGGGTTGTTGAGGCGTAGTCCATCTGGATAGACAACAACAGAGATTCTCATATTAATGAGAGGGGCACACACACACACCGTCATTCACCCCCACATCCACCAATAATTGCATATTTTCAATCTGAAGTTACAATACAACAGGCCTGTTTCCATTACAGGACCGGAACTTAGTTTTACGGGGCCGAGGCAGTTTGTTTGCGTTTCCATCCGACGAAACACCCCGTAATGCGTCAGGAACTTCTACGGGGCTGAATCAAATCCCTGCCCCAGGGTTGGTACGTCAGTGTGGCCTCAAAAAACTCCAGCAGTGGTGCGAGATGTAAACAAGGCGTGAATGAGGCATGAGTGGAAGACGAGATTTTTTAAAACCCATCGAGGCAGACAGGTTACAGCTAAATTAATTACAGGTTAGGCTTGTTGTGTTGAGGTAGCCTACACTGAACGAACACGTCTGCTAAAATAGGCTTTAAATATTTAGAATGTCTATGTTATATTCAATTATCAACTCATACAAATGAAACCTACATAATGCAACATTTCATTGGGAACAAATCTTCAAAGGTAGCCTATGGGTATTTGCAGACTAGGCGTATTTTTCGCTGCTACATCTTTTTTACATTATAATCTTATTGTCACAGTCACACCAGGTTCTGTTCCAGCCACACCCACTTCTCACTCTCCTGAAGCTCCCCTCACTCGTTCACACTCCCCAGTTTACTAATGACCTGCACCTGTTCCCAATCAGCCTCACTCCCTACTTAAACCCCAGTCTCCCCTCAGTCGTTGTCTGGCCTCGTCAGAGATGATACCAAACTGCCATCCACCAGCCTGATCACACAAGGAGTGCTCTTACTGGATTCCACTCGCCTGTTCCAGCGTCCTCCTGGTCAGACCCCTCGAGTCACCTCCGGAGTAGGATCTAGTTAAGTCAATCTTCTGTGTTTTGGGACTTTTACTGAAGTTTATTGATCTTCTATGTTCTGGACCCTCATTGGCCTACTGTTTCCAGTGAAGTTTCTGTTTGTTGCTGACCCACTTCTGGTTTTCATTTTGAAATAAAGACTATCTTTATTACCTCCCTGTCCTGAGTCTGTGGGACTTGTAGAGTAGACAGAGTTTTCAAAAGTCCTCGGCATCTTATAAAAGGCGATCACGGCCGACCTTTTCTGCAGCTCAGAACTGATTTAAAGTTGAGAAAAGCATCTTACGTCAGGCCATTGTTTGACAGTTGACCAATCACAAGCGGATACTTCACAAAATCACATCACAAAAAGACGCTTCCAGCTGCTTTATGGAATCAAAACAATGGTTGATTTCTTAAACTGAAGAAGCGGTCGGCACAACTTCTCGTCAGAAAAAGAAGCCAAGTCTGAATGTACCCTTAGGTGTCTATTGACTTCAGTTCACTCCATTTGAAGGTATTTGTGTAAAATGGGCTTAGTTGTTGCAAATATGTTGATGTTTAAAACCAGCACAGGTATTTTTCACCTCCATTGTGGATAGAGTAATTTAGGTAGTAAAAATGTTTAGATTACTGTAACTGCACGTAAGCAAAATGATGATAAAGGATTTAGCAAATGTGTATCGGGGAGATTTGCTGCAGCTGCTATGCCATTTTAATTCATCTATAATTACGATGCTTACACACAGTTGCGTTCCATCACCACACCAGTGGGTGTTTCCGACGGTCGAGGGTGTGTAGCCTACTATGTAAATGCCTTGAAGTAGTCCTATAACCGTAATTTGATTGGCTGGTGCCTTCCGTTGCTCTCCGTCGGTGCAGCACACATTGAACTTTTCGGTGGGGGTGACGTGACCAACAGGCCCACAATTCAGTTCGGCAACGGATGACGTACAGTGTAAGCCCATGTAAAGTGAAGGAGATGCGTCTCCAGCACTGCACTGCATGCAACTGTGTAAGCACCGTTAGCGTTGTGATCGTGCAGTAAAAAAGGCTTTATATGGGTAAGTAATGGAAACACAATGACTGAAAGGGTGAATAGCGAGGCATTCCTTTACCTGTCCCCTTTACCTGGGTAGTGGGCCGAATACCTGTGATGGAAACGGGCCTATTGGGATTGTTCATTCTATAATATTGTTAATCCCATTACAAAGTTACATGTGAAAACACAATACGTTAACAAATACAGAGACAACGCTACAGTTTTGACTTAATCGTTCATTACACTGCTTAGGAAGTTCTGAAGAGAAATAAAATAGAAATTAATGCATCTAAGAAATCCATCACCTGTGCCAGAACTGGGAGGACCAGCAATGAGAACTGCAAAAATGAGAAAGAGAACAGATAGCAGTGACCAATCCCTTAATTGAACGGTGGAGCCAGAAGCCAGCATAAGCCAGACTTACAATGACATGAATAATCAATCTGCTTGAGTAATCTGACTCTACTAACAACTGGTGACTGTCTGAATCATACTCGAAGTAAACACACACCTATATGAGGTGCTTACCAACTAAAATAAAACAAAAAACAAAACAAACAAAAATTAGAAAAAGGGTGGCGTAGCACACTCAAGACTTCTTGAGTGTGCTACGAAGAAGCACAATTTGATTTCAACCAATGTTTCGGCTTATGCCTTCATCAGGGTTATCTTTGTCTGACTGTCTGAATCATCCAAAGGCCTACTCATGACCACAAGTGAGTTATCTGATTTATACAAGTGTGGTTTGCCTATGTAGTCTTGGAGATGTACTTTTAGAGGCTCTGTAGCTGAAGACAGCAGGTCTTGGCTGATGAAGAGTCCCCTATTGGTCAGCAGGAACAAGTAACAGTTGGTCAGCTTCAAGTCCACAAGGGATATGCCCACGCATCCCGACACTTATTAAAAACAAAGCAAACACATAAACAAGAAAATTATGTTAAATTGTATTGACCAAGCTGAATCAACAGTAAGACTTGCACATTACAATTAACATTAATACAACTATGAGAACCTTAGAGTTGCTTATGTGTATGAATTAATACATCTATTAAACACTGGCCATCACTGAAAACTGACCATGTGAACATAAAACACATTAAGACTTACAATCATTGATCAAATCACACAAAGTTTTGGTAACGTTGAACCATCTGCCGCTGGATGTGAATGCTGAATTGGTAACACTAAGAATAACTCCTGCAAAGTTAACAACAAAGCAAACATATCAAACAAAAACAATATGGGCATTTTACAACCACTTCTGATTTAAGGTCCTGGGGGGGTATTCCATCAATCTCGCTAAAGGCTAAACCTGGCTTATTTCGATAAATCTTGCTCTCTTTAGTGAGAGATCCGTTCCATTAGTGTGGTTTACGTGAATCCCAGCTTAGTAACTATGGGAATGTATACCACAGAACTAGCCAGAGGTGCATTCAAATTTGGAAAACAGTGGCGAATGTTTGTGGTGAACCTGTTTTCTTTGATCAGTTAAATTTGAACGATTTGGTGTTAACATTCCATTGTAACGGTAATTGCATTGTTGCCTTCGCCAAACTCCCATCCAGTTCCACTGTATGTTCGCGGAGAACTACCTCCTCAGACTGTTTGTGATTGTTCACAAACGTTTGCCGGAAATTCAAGGCTAATGGAAAACTGTTTGCAAATGTTCGCAAACGTTTGCCTATGCAAATTTGAACGCACCTGGTCCATAGCAGGTTAACTTTTATGCTTAAACCTTACGTGCCCGGCCGTTCTAATTCCGTTAACATTTTAACGATGACCAATCGTCTAATATCTCAGCTGTCCAATGGCTGATTTTATTTCTGAAATCTTCCCCGTAATGCTGACAACATAAACCTCTTAACCAATCATATAAAAATTGAAGCTTATGATGCGAAATGTTTTGGATATTTGTATATTTTATAGATGAGTCATGAAAAAATAGTGTTACTTCAGTTGGTACATTTGACGTGGACAGCCGGATGCCACCTGCACTTTGTTGGAGTTGACCTTGACTGGAAACCACACAGCTGGATAAACTGAGGTAATATATGTTATATATGTCGGTTCTAGTTATGGTTTATCTTAATTTGTAGTCCTAAAATCAAGTTATTTGACAGTAATATGCTTTCTCATCAGCGTCAACATTATGGCATAGTGCATCGTCATGTAGCTATACTTTAGCTAGCTGCATTAAATAGAGATAGCTAGATACTGTATTGATCCCCAGAGGAAACTTAATTACTCTGAACTGCTTGCAATATTCTAATTTGCTTTTGATGTCAGTTATTTTAATTTGACTTTCATTTAAAAACCTGTTAGAATATAACCTGTAAGTAAGTTTGTTTTCTAGTACCAATGTGCTTGTTAGGTAAGCATTATATTGGCAATCAATAGCATACCAAAGCTGAATAAATCCATGGGTGCTACGTTTCAAAATTAGGCTACATTACATTCTCTGACATGAAAAAAAGTTGATCGATATTTTTTACTCCTCAATATGTAGTTGGGTGGATGACAAATAAGCCTGAAAAAAGGAATTAAAAAAAACTTCAAATATCATCCCTAAAAAGTGTTTATATGTGTTGCTGTATCTCTAAACTTGACTAATATACATTTTTTTTCCAAAAAAAAAGTGAAATATATATTTATATGTCAATTTGTCATGTCAGTGCCTAAAATTGTCATATGGTGTGACGTGAAAATAATTTGAAATAAAATGAAAATTAGATATTTTTTTCTACTTTAATGTCACTGTACATTTTAATCACGTTTGCTTTGATTTGCAACATTTCCTTATGAATATTTAGAAGAAAAACCTAAAATTTAACAAGTTATTTTGTCAAGGTGGAGAATGCTCCTAAGTGTAACTAGATATTTTAGCTTAATTCTGATATTTCTTGTAAGAACTCACTCAAAATTCTTGAGGTTCTTGCAGATACCATTTCCTTTATGTGCTATTGATGTTTTAATGATTTTTCAATTATAAAGTCTTTTTTGTGACATTATTTAATGTCACACCAAATGACATGGTGTCACGCCATATGATGAACTGCACCACTCCACCATGTGTCAGAGCAAAACAGGGTTTTTAATGACAATAAAATCATTAACAATGAATTTTGAAGTCACTCTATGAATGGTGTATGCGTGTAACAGCAAAATAGATGAAAGTTTAGTATTTATTTTTTAAACTTACATGGCATGGTAACATAAAAGAAAAAAGTATGAGAAATATGAATTGTACAGATACATTTTTTTCCCAATTATCACAGATTTAACAAAAAACATATAATATCTGAATTTAAAACATATTTTTACAAGAACTTTTATGTAAAAATGCAATTTGGTCATATGGTGTGACAAATGTCATATAGTGTGACTTGAAAAAAGCTGTCACACCATATGATGCAGCGTCACACTATATGACATTTTGACAGTTAAGCTAATTTTCTAGACAGTTAAATACAGCTAACTATTATTTAGCATGCAACTGACCACATGGCAGCAGTGCTTTTAAGAATTCATGAAGAATATTTGTGGAAAATAGCTACTTGTTAGGCAAATGATGTCACACCACAAGACACTAAAAAATTTGGCCCACGATTGATGATGTCCAATTCAAAGCTTTTATATAAAAATCTAAAAGCAGAACTCACCTCTTGGCGTTGCCAATTACTCCTGACATTCTATTGTTACTTCCTGATTAAGCAGGGTCCTCTTCACAATAATAATGTCCAAATGAATGCCCAGTCAAAATATACAATATAGTGTCACGCCATATGACAACCATTTTATGGACAAAATATATTTGATTATAACTTAGTTGGACAGCATGCATAAACATCAAAACTTTTTTTTGTGGTTGTAAAAACATCCAATTATTTTATATGCATGGTAAAACTTTAAAGTAATTATACTTTTTATTTGATATACACTCTTTTTAGGAAGTTCGCACACATGGTGGACAGTCACACCATATGACATTTTTTATGTTTGGATGATTATTTTAAGTCAAAAGTGAAATACAAATCCAATAAATTTAATATGACAGAACTTGAACCTACCAGACCTACAACATTTCCATTTAAATTCTTAACAATTGCCATTTTTTATAAGTGTGTGACACATGGACAGTCTGAATTCTGCCATTTGTCATCTACCCAGTTATAGAAAACATGATGTGAAATCACAGATTCTGTCAGAAATTTATCGGAATGTCACCGACTGTCCCGTATTTCCGACCTCTTACGTATATGTGTCACTTAATATTAATTTCTATACAAACCAAGACGGCGGATTCCCAAAGAAACGCAAAGAAACTACTTACTTTAGACCATAGGTCGGCAACACCCGGCCGGGGGCCAAAGATGACCCGCCAGCAATATTCTTTGACCCGCCAGATTATTCTGGTAGTCCGATTTTTTAAAAAACATTTTTTATTTTACAAAATAAAACATTGCGTAGCCCTCTGCCAGCGCTTCAATGTTGCGCTTTTGTGCCGCTGTCTGGAGTGGAAAGGCCACCTTGAAGGTGCCGCTCCGTCTGGTAGGCTAGTGCAGTCTGATATTCTGTTCAAAAAACAACATCGTTGCATATCCAACACCAACGGCACATCAGATACACAGGCTTTGCATTTGTGAAGCCGATGAAAGATGAACGCCAAGTTTTCTTTCCATTCCTCTTAATAAGCTACATTCGCGGTAAAACTTCCCTCTTTAGACTTTTTGACCCAAGACATTTTCTCCCAGTTAACTCCTGTAGTTCGCTCCTCACTCTGCACGCTGATATATCTTGTAGGCAAACAATAAACATTGTAACACTGTCAGTGTCAGAGGGTTGGTCAACCAAGTATTTAAGAATAAAAGTAAGATACTTTATCCAAAGTTATTAGGTTAAGTTATAAGTCAGGCTGACAGGCTCCGTGTTAAACTGTTAATTATTGTAGCCTATAGGGCATTTACTATTACCAGTATTGAAAGGGGAGATAAAACAGAGTTAATCAAGACCATTTAACTACTCAAGTAGGCCATCAACGGGCCCATCCATGGTTTATTTTTTTTCACAAGTTATTCATTCTCCGTGTAAATGCGTGTGGACTAATTGTCAGACACCAAACAGGACGAGGACCACAAAAGCGTCACGTTAGAATGTTTATTTAAGGGTTGGGGGTTACGGGGGTTTCAGGGGTTCCGGGAGTTCCAAGAGTCTGCGTGTGTGTGTTCCCCAATAGCCGAAAGCAGCAATGGCAGGAGCTGGATGATCCGGGAAGTCCTGGGGGAAACACACACACAACAGCAATTGAAACGAAGCAGCAGTACAGTCAAGGGCTAGGCTGTATTAGAAGAGAAGAGAGACGGAAGGCAGGTCAAGATTACGGGGCTGGAGATCAAAGAAGTAGTCAAGCAGGTCTGGGTTCACAGGCAAAGAGTCAGAGTTGTTTTCCAAGACAGGCAGGTAACTGGTGCGGGTTTTGCAGACGATCTGACAAGTGTGGACTGAAAAGCAAGGCTTTATATACCGGCATGATGAGTGGTGAATGCAGTGCAGCTGGTAGGTAAACGAGGGTGAGGCAGAGCAGAGCAGGAACAGGTGGAGGTCATCAGACCTTAATCAGCGCGATGTTACCAGGCAGAGAGAGCTCATGACAGAACCCCTAAGGGACGGCCCCAGAAGTCCCCAAGAGTGACACCACACGGGAGGGCGGAGGGGAGCCGTGGAGGGCTAGAATTCCTCCGAGCGGTCAGTGAACATCCTCATCCTCGGGGAGCTGGAGGGTCGTGGACAGAAGACGGGACAGGTACCGGAGACAGGGTCAGGCACAGGACAGGAAGCCGGGCGGGCAGGGACGGTTAGGGGACCCCTCTGGGGCGCCCCTACGGATTGCAGGTTGATCAGGATGCAGACGGGTGGAAGTCGGGCGATGAGTGTCCGGTCCACAATCCGACTGGCTGGCACCCAGGTTCTCTCCTCAGGCCCATAGCCCTCCCAGTCGACGAGATACTGGAGGCCCCTACCTCGCCCGTCTGGACGAAGCAGGCGTCGAACGGTGTACACCAGCCCACCGCCAACCAGGCGCAGGAGGAGGAGGAGGAAGCTGCACGGGACCAGCGGGCTTTCATCGTCGGCTTGACTTTGAAACATGGAAAGTAGGGTGCACCCTCATGGAGGTTGGCAACTGGAGCCGGACTGCGGTTGGGCTGATGACCTCTGGATAGGGAACGGGCCGAGAATCGAGGTGCCAGTTTCTGG
The DNA here is from genome assembly GCF_017589495.1 of Alosa alosa. Lineage (NCBI taxonomy): Eukaryota > Metazoa > Chordata > Actinopteri > Clupeiformes > Clupeidae > Alosa > Alosa alosa. Next base: position 1,567,582 of record NC_063201.1, read on the forward strand.
CGATTCCACCCGCGCAGTGGGAGATCCTTGGCTGACAGCCACACCTTCTGGCCAAACACGGTGGCGGTGCCGGCGATCTTGGCCCGGTTAGCCCCAGTGGCATAGCTGACAGCTGACTTGAGTGGCGTGGCACGAGCTTGTGACCAGGTACGACGGCAACGGCGGCATAGGCGAGGGCAGGCGGGCAGGACACATCTCCCCTCCTGGCTGGGGAACAGGGGGGCTGGTAGCCACACACACTGGAAGGGTGACATACCAGTGGCAGAGCAGGTGAGGGAGTTGTGAGCATACTCTATCCACGTCAGTTGTTGTGCCCAAGCCTGGGGTTTGCGAGAAACCATGCACCGCAGCGCCTGCACCGCATGCACCGCACCGCAGCATAATCTTGGTGTCAAATGAAAGGTAACACATTGAAGTTTCATGCTTGTATTTGGATTATACTTCAGGGGTTCTGATATGGAATGACTACACTAAATATGGAATAATTACAAACAATTATAAATCTTTATAATTTCTATTTTTAATTAAATTGGTGGACTGTACATCTGCATAACTAATATTGGATCAAATGACATGAATTCAATTTCTATGGATTCTTGTGAATATTTAAAGACCCAGTATGCTATATCTACCATACTGCTAAGGATATACACTGCAGCTAGAAGGTAGGGAAGCACTAAAAGCGGAGAGGGGGGGGCAATTGTGATTGTTATGTATTGATTGCCAAGAGTCCAAACTCTCAAATGATGTAGAATATGACTATGCTACATAACAATCTGAAGTAGGGATGCACCGATCCGACTTTTCTTTTCAGTCTCGATACCGATACAGATGCCTGGGCTTTGTGTATCGGTCGATACCGATCCGATACCATAGTTAAATTAATAAACCATTATGTGGAAAAAACTAAAGGCATTAGGCCTGATTGAAACATTCTTTTCCTAACTAAACATCACTTTCCTAGGACAAAATCAAACAAAACTAGATGTACCGCATAGCGGTACAAAATATGACCGCCGCTCAGTCCTGTACATCCGTTCCGCGAAAATAAATCACACTTCAATTTGTCTCCATATTTTACTCCATCCCCACTCTTGAAACTTTTGTGTATGCTTGTTTGGCATGCCTGAGTGTGTGTGTGCGGCTGCACAGAAAGTACCCTACTGGTGCTGAAAAGGTGAATAGATTGTAGAATAGCCAAAGAAGATGTAGAATTGTTATAAAACCTTTAAAATCTCTAAACAATCACAAGTAGGGCAGTTCATCACAGTTCATCCATTGCAACTGGATTGATGAAAGGTCACTTACACCTGTAGGCTACATTGTATTTGGGAAAAGCAAAAGGTATCAGCATAATGTTATTTATTTATTTATTTTTATGTATTTATAAACAAAAACATCTCTGTCAGTTCCATGCCGTTTTCAACAGCTATCAAAAACAAAGGTCATTTTGGATGGATGGATTTTTTGTGAATGTTTCTTCTTCTACATAAGATTTTAGTCATCTTTAGTTCATGTAATACTTTATTGTCAATGCACAAATTAAGTAACAGTAGTCTGAAACGCTATTGTTAATGCACAAATTAAGTAACAGTAGCCTAGTCTGAAACGAAGTGCTGTTTTACATCTAACCAGTGGTGCAAATAACTGACATGTCCAAATGGGCCTTGATGAAATGCGCCGCTAGACTGTTCATACACATTTTAACGGGCCAAAGTTGAAGAGCTTTTGTCCGCTATTGTTAGTGCAAATATAGGCTGATTCATGTTCCCTTGCATTGTTTAACTGAGGTCCATGGCTAGTCTGGCTTTCATCAGACCAAGCTCAATCTTTTAAGAAATCAAAAATAAATAGCGGGCAGATCAGGCTGGGTTCACCCAGCCTAGTCCATAGGCACCGATATTGTTTAATTTTCCGATTGAGATATACACGCCTGGCTATTCTAAATGCAAAAATGCATCAGGGAGTTATGACAAAACGGTAACTAACAAACTAGATCCTAATAGAAAGTTGTTAGCTTCCCTAAGCTACAGGTAGGATTTAAGGTAGGCCTATTGACAACATAAATTGTCAATAGGCTATGCTGGCTTACACAAATAAAATCTCCTTTGAAACCAATGGCTTACGCTTTACAGTATCAAGCGGACTTAAACTGTCATATCGGGCTTAAAAGTTGTAATAACATTCACGCAGCTCCATGAGTCAAGGAAAGCGCAAAATGAAGTAGCCACTTCTAAATGGGACCTACTACACAGTAGCTTAAGGTGTTTTGCTAAAACAGCCATAATGAAATGAAGGTGTCATTGTTTGATATTTTCACACACACGCTTTTTAATTTCACAGACTACAACTACCAAGCTGTAATCAAAGCACATCGATTCCCCTCTCACACCCTGCACGCACTTAAAAAACAAAATAAACAGGCGCCTCAGTCTCACGCATGTATAGGCAAAACTGCATCAGACCGTGTAACGCTGGTAAATCTTCCATTGCACAGAATGATTTTGTAGCACGCGGCAATAAATGACAGTCGAAAGATACAAACAGTGCTGCTATACATTTGTTTGGTATAACCCGATTTATAGTTTTCTACAAATGCAATAAATCAAATGCCTCCATCACTCAACCAACGCTTAACGGTAACATTACCTAGGTCCTTATTGATATTACAAGATTAACGCATCTGCAGTAAAACCAAGCATGTCCGATAAACATCCTCAGATTTATTTCGCTTCAAGAAGAAATGGGAATTACACTTCATGTGAACATCGCCCCTATCCTTATTAGATGTTCGCCATGTAAATTACAGTCCTTGTATGAAGGCCCATTGTTTTTCCAACCCCTTTAACTTCCAACAAAATTACGCCTCACTGCAACGATGCGCCATCTAGTGGACAAACGACTACTTCTCGCCAATACTGAAAAATGCAGCCATGATGATGATGATGAATATTTATTTTGGCTTTCTTTTAATCCTACTGATTTTCATTTTTTACCGGGGCAAATCACAAATGAGTGATTATGAGCCAGGTTTATGTGGGCCCTTGAGACCAACATACCATAAAAGATTCACAGAGAACTGTGTCTGCCCTACCCTCCTTTCGGGGTCCAGTCCAGCTGGGGCTGCAGATGAAAACGAAAAATGACGGTTCCATGCTATCCATATGGGGGTACATGCTCACCAAGTTTTGTGTACCCCGGTCTTTCAGTGTCCCGAATCCTTGTTGGTGTACGCCACTAAATGTACACATAAATTATTTTATTGTAAGGCCCCCATGAACGAAAGTACACAAAACTTGGCATGCATTCAGAGGGTGTCATAATGATCCTACACTTTTAATTTTGTGCAGTTTTGACCTTGTCAGCCAGAGATATTGAGATGAAAACACCTAATTTTATGCTTTTAATTTTTAACTAGGTGGCGCTATACATGAAATAAGTGGTAATGGGATGGGTTGACATGCCCCCTTAAGACCAACATACAAAAAAGGTGGACCTCCTAGGCCCTACGGTTCTCGAGATATTCACAGAAAACTGTCTCCGGCCACCTACAGGCCAGTTGGTGTATAGTAACATAAATTAATTTATTGTGTGGCCCCCCATGAACGGAATTCCACAAAACTTGGCGTGCATACAGAGGGTGTCATAATGATCCTACACTTCCAATTTTGTGCAGTTTTGACTATGTTAGGTCACAGATACCTTCAATTACACCACCTCATTTTTACTTTTTTTGTGTTTAACTAGGTGGCGCTATACATGAAATGAGTGGTTATGGAATGCGTTGACATGGCCCCTTGAGATCAACATACAAAAATAATGGTCCTCCTAAACCTTACGGTTCTCGAGATATTCACAGAAAACTGTGTCTGCCCTACCCTCCTTTCGGGGGGTGCAGTCCAGCGTGGGGGCTACAGATCAAAACGAAAAACGATGGTTCCATGCTATCCATATGGGGTTACATGCCCACCAAGTTTTGTCTACCCCGGTCTTTCAGTGTCCCGGGAATCATTGACGGAAATTTGGACATGAAAAAAAAAAAAAAAAAAAAAAAAAAAAAAAAAAAAAAAAAAAAATCTGACTAAACCTATATGACCGCCCGCTTAGCTGCGCGGCGGTCATAATAATTATTAACTGAACTTTAAGACGGTAGGTAGGTATATTTATGTGCAGCAGACCTGAGGCAACACAATATATATTCTTCAGAAATATAGCTGATATAAACTGAAATAAATGCTACCGCAGAAGTGCATGCACAAAATGTAGGTCTACACACATTATAAAGGGCATTAACACACAGGTCTAAACAGAAGCACTCATTGCTCGACACATTTGTTTGCAAATGGCTCTTGCCACACACATCAACGCCGAAGTTTTTAACAGGCAAACACTGGATGAACAATGGTTTTTATGGAGCAGCGTCAACCAAATATAACTGAATCGTGATTTACATGGCAGCAAAGTGCGATGCTGGTGTGCGGAGTTGTATTGAAAAGAATGGAATCTAATGTAAATGAATGTCGAAACCAGAGTGCATCGCAAATAGTAGCAGCCAAAGAGGAATATTGATAACAGAACAATGTGACGGTGAAAAAATCTTTGACGGCACACAACTAATGCGTCAGCCTAGGCTACTACTCTTTGGCCGGCTCGTAAGCCCAACCAAGTGTGTGCAACGTTTATGTAGCCTACTAACGGCGTTTAATCTGCATCATGCCCCATTTTAGCGGAAAATATGTTAACATTATATCATTGATTCCAATGGGAAAGTAATCACACGTTGACGTTACATCTAGTTATTCATTCACAGAACATTCAATCGTTTTACTAACACGGCAGTTATGAAGAATTATGTTTATGTAACTTACTCATGTTGAAACTATGTACATTACCAACCTAATTCATTTGCAATGCCCCATGTATTGTGTTGCTACATGTTGTTACACTTACCATGCAAAACGGTTAGCTTGCTAGCTAGCTAACTGTAGAATAGCCAACTGTAACATAGCCAATTATTTCACATAGTTGTGGGAAATAGGCTACGTTCATATTACAAGTGATAGAATGAATGTGTGACTTATGTTTAGTTGATGTTATGACATGTAAAGTTAAGCTTGCTGAACTTAATTATAGTCAGCCACGGGCAGTTTGACTGTGCCTATCGATACATTCGTGACACTCACTCCTGTTAGTAAACTGGAAAGAGCAAAACATAGGAACATAAACACACAGATAACTCTTACACCAACCTTATTTTGTGCCTTTTATTCACATTTGTTTCAAGATTTAGTAAGTATACTTTAAGCCCTTTTCGCTCCCCACTTTGATGCAGCATAGGTTTCCATTAAATCAGTCAACTTTCCCCTAAAAGGGGGCGTGTACGTGCAGCACATACAACGTTCCATTCCATTCGTCAGTGCATATTGTTTAGTTTCTGGTCTAGCGAGATCTGGTGTGGTGTTGTAGTTGTTCTAACGTTACTAGTTGTTGCAACAGCATGTGAAAAAACTACAAAGTTTGTTAAACCAAAAAGAACGTTAATCTCGCGATAAAAAAATTGACGCCGTTAAAATAGGTTTACGTTAACGACGTTAACGCGTTTAACTGACAGCACTATTATTATTATTATTATTAGGCTTACTACTATTAGTATTAAAAAATAAACAATTGTGCACCAGCAGCAACTTAGAACAGTATTCAAGTTCACAGTTATTACTAAATAATAAATCTAACAAGCAATCATATAACACACAAATACATAACAACTTTCTCCCACCAAAACCAGTTTTGTGCAGATAAAACTCCCATTACATTAATACACAGGATTAGATGTTAAAATCCCTTGTGCCAAAATCCAAGGTAAAAACACATTCAGAAGCTCAACAAATGGTCACAAACACAAGACAAATGGCCCATCCAACAGCAGTATATAGTATGCGGCATGTCATTGGGGTTATCAAGTGGGCACCCTCATTCACCGATGTTTCGTTAAGTTAGGCCCACGACACCTCATAAAGGCTTAACAGTGAAACCAGCGTCCTGGAGACACTCCCCTACATGCTGCCACCATATTACCACATTGAAATATCCAATACCAAAAATACTCTTAACCAGCCCAGGCATGGTCAAGGTTGGCTAGGTTGGTCCGTCCCGTTGATGTGGGCTGAACCATAACCATAAAAACCCTGGCCAACCCACCATCAGCCTAGGCACAGCCATCACAAACACAAAACAAATTAGCCAGTTAGCTTAGGCCCCCATCACAAACACAAAACAAATTAGCCAGTTAGCTTACGCCCCATGTTGCCACCACATTACCACAATAAACAAATACCCTTAACCAAACTTGGCATGGTCTAGGTTGGCCCGTCCCGTTGATGCAGACTGAACCATAACCATAACAAACGCTAGCCAACCGCCATCAACCCAGGCACAGCCCATCACAAACACAAAACAAAATATAACCGCAAGCGGTGATTTACGGGGTCTGAGCAAAACGAACATGAGGTAGCATAGATTTTTAGTTTTACATATGCTTTGATTGTTTGGGCCCAATTGTTCAAAAGAAACGTGATCAGATTTCGGTTATCGGATTTCAGTTACCGGATTTCGGCTATCGGATTGGATCAAATCTTGAAAATGGCTTGTTCAAAGGGAAACAAGGATCCTGAAATTGGATTAGATCACATAATCTATTCTTGGTTTTGAGCTGGATAAAACCAGAGTTGGATTGGAATAAATTTGATGCATAAAATTAGGATTACCCTGTGCTGTAACGTTATAGTGTGCTAACCAGGGTGCGATTTGTGTAAAAACCAGAGGGGGGGATGATTTTGAATAAGTTTCATAGCGAACGATTCATAGCCTAGTAATGTCATGGCTAATAATAGCCTATATTAATTTTGCCACCTTTGTAACATTTTAGTTTACCGTGGTGTATGACTTTAAACAGCGAGTGTGTTTGGTATGATGATCAGCTCCTCTAATGCAGGGTAGGACTACGTTTTGACAAGCATACAAATTCACCTTGTTCTTGCCCCATCTGAAATTACTCCTCTACTTTTGCTGCCTCCATCCTTTCTGTATTTGTTGTGCAAAAAACGTTGTATATGATGGCACTGAAGTCTTAAGTTAGTGAATTGGTTAACAGTGTTAGTTGGCGAGGGCTACGTGCATTCTCTCTCCTGCTGATTTATGCTCAGTAGTCAAGTCGCTTAATATTGCAAAAAAAAGTTGAAAAAAATAAATGTGTTTATTGTAGCCTACAGAAAATAAATAGCCTACTATCATACTGTCAGTTAATTGGCTACAGTGCAGTGAAGAGTTTGGAGAGTAAAGTTATAGGGCAACTTGAAGTTTTATGAAAATAATTTACGAACCAGAACATAAAGACCATGAAGCTTCTATTTCTTGCAGCTGTTAAAACACCCGCTAGATAGTTTAAATACCCACCAATATTCGTTTTTGCAGTACAGATTATTTCTGAAAGTTATTTGTCTACTAGGCTTAGTCTAGACTACTGGCTGATTTATCAAACGAGTGCTTTCTCATTCGTCCTCCGCAAACTACAGGTGTTTCGATAGAGAGCCATTGAATAAGCGATGCCAAGCAATTTCTGTAACAATTTTTGTGACATTCAGCAAATATCTCCTCATTTAATGTAAGTTCCTTCGGACAATAGGCCTATACGTTCTACTCTACGTGCAGTTGTCCTCCATCTCAGTTGCATCAGTTTTCTAATTTTGAAGGTTCTAAAATATGACTATATGCTTCACTGAATCCTTCTCGTATTCTTTCATTTGTCCAGCTAACTTTTCCATTGAAACTAGCCATTTATGATGGATTACACACTCGACATTCTGAAATCAGATCAAGGCCAAATTAAGTTATCACGCAGCCACTGTGTCAGCACAGCAGCATGAGTGCTGACGGTGACGGTGCGTTTCTGATGTCAGATTATTATGTAGGCTAGCCTACTAGACTGTTCTCATGTTGCAGCGCTTTACTTATATGAAGTAGCATTAAAGGGAATCTGCTAAATTATACAAATCGCACCCTGGTGCTAACCTCCACAACCTAATAGTATTCTAACAACACCCTATTCTAGTGTGCTAACCTCCACAACCCAACATTATTCTAACAGTAGTATTCTAGTGCGCTAATCTCCACAACTCAATAGTATTCTAACAATACTCTATTCTACAGGACTATGCATTTGTCATGGATAAGATGAAGGGTCTGATAATGGAAGGCAGTGTTTCCCAGAGAATTGAATTGTATTTGTGGTGGTAGGTTAAGGGGGGTGAGTTCTGTGTTGGGAGTCAATAAGATGAACAGCCTATAATTATGCAGTTATACTTGCCTTGCACGACAAGTCCTGACAAGTAGCTGTAACGTTATAGTGTGCTAACCTCCACAACAGTATTCTTAACAGTATTCTATTCTAGTATGCTAACCTCCACAACCCAACTGAAAGAACTGTAGGGGGCGATGTGGGTCGAGGTAGAGTGAGTGTGTGGCGAGCAGGCAGAGCCTCGGTCAGAAGGCTCAATGGTATGGAGTGATGACACGGAGAGGGCAGGTTTCGGTGCAACACAAGTGAACTTTATTTGAGTTTCAATTCATCTGTTCTTTTGTTCTTTACTTGTATGTGTGCTGCATCAAAGAGGAAACAAACAGAAAATGGAGTAATCGGTGAAATGGGATAAATCAGTACAGATCCCAACTCACAAACAAACCAATTGACATTTGAACAATAAACTGAAATCATATGGCTATATAAGGTACAACTAAACAATACTTGACATCCCAAGTCAACCAACATCACCTAATCATCTCTCACATGGGACTCCAACACACCAAACCAACAAACAAAGACCTTAACTTTACACATGATGGCAGAGCTACTCTACAAACTGATAAACATCACAAAAGTCATAGTGAGGGTCATTAAAGTGATGACTTACGTTAACTCAAAGACGCACACAGAGCAGGACACACTGGAGTGCTGGGTTGAGATGAACAAAAGAGTCAACTGAGGGCGAGCAAACAATTTATCCTGGTCTGAGCCCCTGCTCCGGAGCTACAGGGTTTCCCAGCAGGTAAACTGGGTGTGGTTAGGTGGCAGACCCAAACAATCCTGCAATTTCTCCACAGCACTTTCACCTCAAGCCCTCCTTAAGCCTAAAGTATGGTCCCGGCTGCTCAGGCCACACTTCCACGCCGCACTGGTGAGTGGCCGAGAATTGCGCCATTTTTACAGCATCGTCAAGGCGTCTTTGAGTCGACCGAAATTTAAGATTTAAGACTGGCGTCAAAGTGACGCGTAGACTGGGCGATGTGTGAAACGGAACTGCTGTAAACACTCCTCCAGTAGGTGGACCACATAGAAGAACAACACTTAAACGTAGAAACAAACCTAGACAGAAGAAGACTTGTTTGGTTACCATAACGACGATGGAACAGAGCGCCTGTCCTCAGCTTGCCTGGCTTTGAGTTACATGAGACACCACGACATGGAGTCAACTTCGACCGATGTAAAGCCACAATCCACAGATACATTCTTTAACATTATATTTAACGGTCACTTTACCATCTATGGTGTAGAACCCAAAGTATTTAAAGACACCACATTTTCGATGAGTTGGGGACGTAATTATCTGTCTGCTGGCCGTTCTGTGCGTTACCTTTGATTGTCGAAACAGGGTGGCTGCATGGGCTCATTGTGGCTACTGGCTATTATATTGGCTTGATTTGGTCATGAGCCCTGGATCATATAGCACTGAATGAGATGGTAAACAATAAAATAAAACTAATCATAGACAGTGACAGCCTTACTCCCTGCATAGAGAGCTGACATGACTTCGGATTAAATGCATCTTTTAAAAATGAGCGTATGCTGAAATAAAATCGCTAAAACCCAGAGACAATTAAAGGTATCTATCTACAACGCTCAGGCTTAAACCCAAACACTTGCTGATCGAGATGCATTCTCGCCTGTTCCATTATATAATCGTTATCAATAGTGATTATAATAATAAAGGGAATGTAGCCTACCTCTCCCAGGTGCAATCATTATCACCTAGCCTACTCCTGAACAATGCTGAACTCAAATCTCGAAACTTCGCCTGTCAACACCGGAAATGCGCTACACAGCACTAAAACCGAATAGTTTATTTATAGTTCGGACTACGGATATTTCACGTCATGTTCGAATAAAAGTGACAGCCCTACTCCCTGCATAGAGAGCTGACATGACTTCGGATTAAATGCATCTTTTAAAAATGAGCGTATGCTGAAATCAAATCGCGAAACCCAGAGCCATATAAAGGTATCTATCTACAACGCTCAGGCGAAACCCAGTAACACTTGCTGATCGAGATGCATTCTCGCCTGTTCCATATATAATGCGTTATCAATAGTGATTATAACAATAAAGGGAATGTAGCCTACCTCTCCCAGGTGCAATCATTATCACCTAGCCTACTCCTGAACAATGCTGAACTCAATCTCGAAACTCGCCTGTCAACACCGGATAATGTTATCATAATAATAATTGAAGGAATAACCTAGGCTACCTCTCGCTCTAAATACACCCATTATCACAGTGAGACATACATTATGAACACAAATAGTTACTTCAAAACTTTTATTGACACGTCATATTTACAGGTTTTTGGTTCATACTTTTTGGTATGAGGCAGGTGTGAAGACTCAATACAAATTTAATTGAGGACATCTGTACGCACAACTCTTTCTTACCATGACACTGCTGCATGTGTTCAGAAAAATGTCTTTACTTTGTATCGCACCAATATTGCTGCCCTCGCAGCACCGAATCACTTAGCTACAGGCTAAGTAGCCTAATAAGCAAGTAGGCTAAGCTAGTCTCTCAGCTATACCAACAGGTGTGCTGTGTCTGTTCTGGTGGATGATAAATGGAGCGATGCGATGGGCCAGCTTATCAAACTTCCCAGCAGACAGGCTTAAACGCTTTCGTGGTGCTTTTTCCTTCATCAGCTCTTCCTTCGTTTAGTGCTCGCACATCCCAAGTTCTTCTTTTCTTCAGGCGTTTCAGGCTTCTTTGGTGGTTGTGTCCTACTTTCAGGCTCGACGCACCGCCCCAGTTGGTGGGGCAGAGTATCACAGTTAATCCGTAGTGCGCAGGCGCTTAACCTTAACAATTTAACGCCAGCATTCAGGACAGCAGAAATTGGAGTATGCTTCACGTCCACGGCAAAAATGACGCACGTCTTGGACACGCGCAAATGTGACGCAGGACCATGCCAGAGCCTTTACACTGACAGACTTTGGGAAGATTTTCAAAGATTTGGAAAAGATTTTTGAAAGACTACAGTCTCAGACCCTCTCACATCTAAAGACAAGTAGTAGAGTTTTAAGTCACAGACTGATTTTGCAATGACTAGGGATCTTGCAGGGTCACTATTTACAAAAATGCAACACGATTCCTATAAATCATTACCCATCGTGCAATAGATAAACACAAACTGAAAATTATAGCCTACTAAACTCAGTCGTATTTTCGTGTTTCTGCAGCATTGTTTCATGCGTGACATCCTTAACCGATATAGAGTTGTTCTGTCAAGTGGAAGAGCCGACTAAATTTGTATAAGAAATGACAAATATTATAAGAATAACAAATAATTATAGGCTACAGCTGTGTCGGAGTCAATAAGATAAACAGCCTATAATTATACAGTTATACTTGCCTTGCACTACAAGTCCATATTGACAAGTAGCTGTAATGTTATAGTGTGCTAACCTCCACAACCGCACAGCATTCTATTGTAGTATGCTAACATCCACAACCCAACAGTATTCTAACACTAATGCTTCAAGTGGGATTTGAACTCTCAACCTAAGGATCACCAGTACAAGGCATTATCCCACTGAGCCACTGTCAACCCTACATGTTGGCCAGTCACATTCACATAGTAATAGTGTTGTCACGATACCAAAATTATGACTTCGATACGATACCTGCCATAAATATCACAATGCTCGATATTGAAACGATACTACGGCGAAATCCTAAGATATCTGGAAAAGAAAGGACTCATACCTCCTCCAAGTGTATAGAGTCATTTGTGTTGAATTCAGTGCACTTTTGTAGTGTAATTCTGGGTTTTAACTTAAAAAATAATTATTATTTTTATAGTCAGTAAAATAGTAGGCCTACTTTGTGTGATTAAGTCCTTAATTTTTTGTTATAGTTCATTTACATTGTGTTGTGTTTTGCCAATAAAATAGCTTTAAATAGCCAAACTAGGCTAGATCAAGGTCAGTGTTGAAATTACTGCATGCTAATCACTGAATGCTATGCAGAGGGGCCTAATCTTTAGGCCATCTGATGTACAGTATAGGCTTCCCTAGGCCTTCCCGTGTTCGTGGGATTTCTTTGACAGTTGCAAAGAGAAAAATGTGAGGATAGTCTTCTTTGCGCCCAGTGTACAAGTACGACGTTCCAACCACTCAGGTCTTCGTCAGATAGGCCTACAGCATTACCTGTTGCAATATGTCTATGTGCATTCCTACATTAGCCTACGTCTATTTCTTTGATAACATGATTTGCTACCACGTAACAATTAGCCGCTATTATTATTAGGACTCAACACGCTTTGGTGGTATTATATGCTGTGGGCTTTAATTAGCGCATTTTGGGTATCCTATCCTACATCTGGGCAATACTTATTGAACAAATTGCAGTCTACATGCCATGACAAATATTACCAGTAGTACTGACCGAACATGAAATAGATTGTTTACAAGTTATGGTAATGTTATTCTGGCGTGAACATTGCGCTTTCATCACGTTAGCACCCTATGATTACAGCTCGTTATGTCTCGTCAAAATGATTACAGCTCGTTATGTCTCGTCAAAATTCATTGATGAAGGAAGGTTCGCTTTATCCCAGAGAACCATACTCGTTTCACTTAGGCTAGACTAAAACAGAAGAGAAAAACTTGCCACTAACCATGTAGTCGTGTTTTCTATAGCATATTTGTTAACCTGTCGTTCTTTGAACAAAAATGTTGGGATATGTCTGCGAGGTGTTTAGCCAAGTTCCATGCGTAGCCTACTGCTTTTAAATGACTTTGAAACATATTTCACAAACGGGCTTTCTGTGTACCTGATGGCTTGATTTCACTATTCGCGATGTAGCCGAAATAGTTGCAGATTTCACTTCACCTTTTGTTTTATCCACAAGGCCGAGGACGGTCGGTCGGCAAAGAACTACTGTATGTTGACGTTGGCTGTGCACTCACTCACTCACTCAGAGCTGCCTGCTTGACACGCCCACTTGCCTAGATGCGTGCAAGGAGCAGTGAGAGCAGCAGTTCACGCAGACACAGAACGTTAATTTTAATAAAGTATCGATTCTAAAAACGTCGGAAATCGTATCGTTTTTTGCGTGAAGGCATCGTGATACCTTTTTAGTATCGATACACCGTGCAACACTACATAGTAATAATGTGTATTGGTAAACACACAACAAGAAAAACTCCAAGCATACATTTGACAATAAAATGAAGGGCTTCCCTAAAAGAGTACACCTGAAAACTTTTTGAAATTTTGGGGCAATTAGACATTTGTAGAGATGAAATATAAATATGATAGACGTAATGATGAAGGAAAAATAGTAAACAAAGAAGTTCCCCTAAATGTAATAGATAGTCCCGGCATTCTGATTCTTGGCAACTGATGAGTGTGAATGTTGATTGGCTGATTCAGGTGCTGTTCAATGGTGTGAATCTTAAATGACAAATCCTAAAGCTCTAACAGGGATTTAAACACTCAACCTAAGAAACACCAGTACAAGGCATGATCCCACTGAGCCACTGACAATCCTACATATTTGGCAGTCACATTCACATGGTGAAAATGTGTGTTGGCAAACACACAACATCAAGAAAATTCCTAGCATACATTTGACAATAGAATTAAGGGCTTTATAAAAAAAGAGTACAGATCTGAAAATGTGCACTGTTAATGGTATCCACATAATGATGGTTGTATGGTTGTTCTCCAAGGAAAAAAATCTACTCATATCGGTGATATAGGAGAAATGGGCTGAGTGGTCGAACTTTGTTGGTCTAAATCTCTGAAATGGAACAACATATCCAAATTCTTTTGATACATTTTTGTGAGGCTTTGTCTAAACATTGTCTGTGAGAATTTTGGTGAAGATTTGATAATTTTTGAAGCTTGTGAAACTTTTTATGATGTTTGGCTTTTCTCTGAAATTGTGGCAAAAGTAAACATTTTTAGACCAGGGTGAAAAAGATGCATCTGAATGTAGAGATTAATATGATGAAAGAATTTTGAGTCTAGGTCAACCTGGTAAGGAAAAATAAGCATTTTTTGACAAGAGCGCCACCTTTGGGTGCAGTACCCCAAATTTTGGGTTATGGGTAGAGGGGGGTACTGGTAACCATACCTAAAAATTTGAAGAGTTTTGGAGTTACGGTTTAGGGTGCCGTATGACTTTTGGCCAAAAATGAACGGTACAGAAACAATAGGGATCCTGCAGCTACGCTGCTCAGACCCCTAATTAGCCAGTTAGCTTATGCCCCATGCTGCCACCATATTACCACAACAAACATCCAAATACCCTTAACCAACCTAGGCATGGTCTAAGTTGGCTAGGTTGGTCCGTCCCATTGATGCGGACTGAACCATAACCATAAAAAACCTTAGCCAACCTAGGCACAGTCCATCACAAACACAAAACAAATGAGCCAGTTAGCTTACCTTAGCTTGCGCCCCAGGAAGGGTAACTTCTCTTTACCCACAACCATTCGCTTGCCCGTTCTGCTGCTAAAGACATGTTACTAACCACCTGCCTTAGACTTCGACCACAAATGCCCAATTCAGACAGCAAGCCAATAGCAGATCTGGCCACAAACCCACATGCACCGATTTCAATAGGCCTTAATCGTGCACTCCAACCTCGCTTGGCCGCCTCCTCTGCTATTTCAGTGAATTTCGCTCTTCATCTCATTGGCCTCTTCCACTCTGTCTTTCCAAGGAACAGTGAGTTCAATGAAGTAAACTATCCTCTCTGAATCCGACCATAGAATTACGTCGGGTCGTAGTTTAGTACTCACTATATGTGGAGGTACCGCCATCTGCTGGCCAAGATCAACCTTCATTTCCCAGCACGCCCCATTTTTCAACTGGCCGGTTTTACACCTGGCCTTTGCGGAACAAGGTTTATCCCCTGATGTACAAAGTTAATTTGCCTTACCCCTTTACTAGCTGCTAATGAATTTCTTGAATTTCCCCTGGGGATCAATAAAGTATCTATCTATCTAATGAATTGATCTCTCCTTTTATCCTCTATTGCCGCTGCCACATATTTTAAAACCTGGTTATGACGCCACGTATATCGCCCCTGGGTGAGACTTACCTTGCACCCTGATAGGATATGGTGGAGACTGCCCGCACACGAGCAAAGTATGCATTTATCATCCTCACCAAACCATTGACTCAAATTCTTGGGAGATAGGAGCACATCATATGTAGCACCAAACATAAATCTGATCCTACCAGCTTCCATGCCCCATAGATCTTTCCATTTAATCTGTCTTTTTTCCACCCCTTCCCAGTTCACCCACTGCCCTTGTTTTGCCTGCAACACTGCCTTAGTACATCTTACAGCCTCCTCCTGTCTATGCATTTCCTCCACTACCATTTTTCTCTTTTCTCCTGCAGAAGCCTTACTCCACAAGGGTTTACTTACGCCCACCCCTAGACCCCCCCGCCCGTGCTGCACATGGCCCATTACAGTGGGCAGTGCTTCGACTTGGCCAGCTTCCCTCGCGGTCCGCGGCATCACGCGACTTTAATTTGACATTAATTTAAAATCAAACATCGCAGTTTATGTTAAATTCAGCATTTCTCATAATGTGATTGGATATGTTGCTGTCAATTCCCTACTCCATATACTAACCACCAATGAGAGCGTCTCTCGTATGAAAATTCCTGACACTTCCCACCTGAAGAATTAACGCAAGGCTTTGTCGGGTCTTCAGCCCCGAATGTTTGAAATGTATATAGCCCTGAATATCATTTTAAAAGTAGTCTGACAAAGCTTATTGTTTTGTGACACAGCTAAACACTGGTACCTCATAGAACGTCTATAACATAGGCTAGGTGGTCGCAACTCACAAAAGCAAAGCAGATAGAAAGAACTCACGCAAATCTAGCCTACAACACGCAGACAGCTTCATGCTTGGGGAAGTGAGTAGCAGCAAGACTGTGCTTTATGATTGTTGGCTTCTGATGGTATCTTGCTAATTCACTGAACTGCATTAGGTGACACAAATGGTATTGTTAAATTGGTAATTGTATAAACAAATGGGCTACTTGGTGAGGCTTGGCCTCACAGATGCGCTCGTGCCTTAAATGGCAATACAAATCTTCACGATAGGCCTAAGTTATTAACTGACCGCCCGATTCACGTTGGCTGGGGGGCAGGGGGGGGCCATCTGACATTTGTTCCTAAGGGTCTATGAATTGTTAATCCGGCCCTGCCCCCAACGAACGCAACTTTCCACCTCTGAGACATGTGCACTCTGAATATTGGCATTATTCCGAATAAAACCGGAATATGGTGTACATAGAAATCATAGACTATAAAATATGAAAACGTAGCATTACCATGCCTTGGCCTGTGTGGCGTGGCTTTGCATGGGTCAATTCTGACGCTGAAAAACACAACGTTCCATTCAATTATAGGATAATAGCCTAAATCATTCAGTCATGAAAAGAAAACAACAGCAGCAGCTTCATATTTTTCAGGCGTTTAACCGTAACGTTAAAAGACGCACTGTTCTTAGCAGTGATGCTGACACTGACAGCAGCGAGAGATTGTCCTCTACGGTCACGGTCTACACATGTTTAAAATGTTGAATTGTTTGCTTTCCTCTGTAAGCTTATTTTTAAAAAATAAAGCACTGTTTGGAACAAGGATTCAGTTAATGCGTAGAGCAGAGGTTCTCAACCTTTTTGGGGCTAAGGCGCGTCATGACGAGTAAGGTTGGTGCGGGTGTTAAAAATCCTTGACTGCGTAGGCTTGTCATCTAAAAGTTTGGGAAAACCAAAACAGCAGTGCAATGTATTTAGAGTGTTGTGAGCAAATCGTTATTGTTAGTAGATTACCATATCTGTGTTTTTCTCTATCGCAAATTGCGACATAAACTTGTTGTTTTTCTTTCCCTTTTTCGCGGGTTGGGCAGTGAAGTTAATGCGCATAAGGTATGTTCACCTAATTTGAGCCAGAGCCCCTGCTAGGGTTAGGGTTAGGTTAGTATGTATGTTCCCCTAATTTGAGCCAGAGCCCCTGCTAGGGCTAGGGTTAGGGTTAGGTTAGTAGGTATGTTCCCCTAATTTGAGCCAGAGCCCCTGCTAGGGCTAGGGTTAGGGTTAGGTTAGTAGGTATGTTCACCTAATTTGAGCCAGAGCCCCTGCTCTGTAACGGTATTCCTGTCCTTCCCAAACTGCGTTTAAATAGTGTGTTTAGCAACCAGAATTAAAAAAATTCCCGGGGGAGAAATCTCCCTCATCCCAGAACTTTTAAAAAGCTTGAAACACCCCTATAGCCCACATAGCCTGCAATCAGTGTTGTAAAAGTTAGACGCTTCATGCGGTAGGCTGACATGGGTAGGTTGACGTGACTAAGAAGGGCTTTCTGTTTTAAGGGCTTTTTAGGGCTTTTCTAATTTATGTAAAGGTTTTTCTTAGACTCTATAAAGAGAGGCCTACATAATAGGCTAGCCTATATTTACCAAAAACGCAAATCTTGTAAATAAGGTCGAGTAGGCTATCTTTTTTTTTTTTTTTTTGGGGGTGGGGCACCTATGGTGCGTACTATGGAATACAACCCTAGCGGCGCCCCTGATCCTCCTACCCCCCGCTACCACAGCTGTGGATAGTGTGGCATGCTCACGCAATTATGTCTCCTTCTTGCAAACTAGGCCTATAGCCCAAACATTTACATCTTCAAAAAATAACAACTTGCCAGATATGCCTTCATATCTTTGGGCTTCATTCAGCATTTTGTTCTTCCACTGGAAATGACTCTTCTACATTTGCTGCCTGCTGCATCCTTTCTGTTTGTATTGTTTAGAAAATGTTTGACGTCTTGAGTTAATGCATTAAACATTGTTTGCTGGTAACCAGCCACAAATAGCCTACAGATTCTTGCGTGCGTACATTCTCTATTCTCTCCAAAATGTGCCCGTTCTATAGGCTGGCCAAGTGCTTCTGCGGCATAAAGCAGATGTATATGTTTATTGTACAGAAAAATAAAAATAACCTGTCAAGCAGTCAATTGACTACATTGCAGTCAATAAGTAGGGACAAATTCTGAAACCAAAACGTGGGTCATAGTTGTCTAAGCCTCTGCTGTGAGGCCAAACCCATGAACAAAGGCATTGATATCTGCAATATAGTTTTTGGCGAAACAAGCTCACAACCCGAGCGAGTCATAGCACTGAAGGGAGAGGCAACTGGCATGTGATCTCCTCACGGGCCAATGGATGTACAAGTTTTTCTCCTGTGCCTACGATATTTAATCCAGTGTTTTGTCAAGTTGCAAAATGCTATTCGTTTTAACGATTTTTATGATAGTATGAAGTACTTTTTTGTATAGGGTACTATCTTAATTGCTTTATACTCAATACTTGACCAATGGCTATTGCATCTGTCTATTGAAAGTGAGAATGTGGCATGTGATCTACTGTGTAGGCTTCATAAAATAAAATAAACAAATTGCTAATGGCCTACAAGCTGATCTGGGGTGCGTTTCCCATACAACTACGGAGGTTAGCTTTTTTACTAACAGGATGCATCGTTCAACTAACCAACATGTAAGTTCACGACTGTTTCCCAAAACTGTCGTGCCCATAGTAAACTACTGTAAGTTTGGACCATGATAGTTTCCAAACTTCAGTAGTCTGGACTAAGGTGGTTAATGACGTTTAGTAGCACGTGAACGGGCACCTGCACATACATCTGTGGCGCATTGCGTTAAGGCCGGCAGATGACTGCCGCCGTTGCACAGCAGTTACCAGTCCCTTGTCCAAGAGTTCGAATCTGGGTTAAGATTTTGACAACAATATTGACATCGTTGTTTACCTAAGTTTATCTTTTGTGCAGATCATATTATCAAAATCAGAATCAGCCTTCTTGGCCTGGTTTGCGTAAACTAACAAGGACCCCCCCCCTTCCATGAAAATCAAAGGCTACATATTTTTCCCCTGGGGATCAATAAAGTATCTATCTATCTATCTATTCTCAGCTGACTCGTCAAAAAGTGTGCACCACCTTATTATTATCTGCAGGTGTGTGACTTACTTACGTGCACATGGCTGCAAATTGACTTTTAATTTATGTATTTTCTGCCTTGGCCATTTTAAAATATGGATGTATGGTGGTTAGAAGTGTAAATATCAATTAGAAACCTAAATATATTTATAATTATTAATTTGCAAACAAATAACTGGCGTCAGTGACGTCTTTGACATGAAGATCCTTGGAACTATGCTTCTACTAGCATTCTACCACAGGTCGAGAGGTGTAGTTGTAACTACACAACTTTACGATAGTGGTTGCGAACGTTCGTTGCTACTATGGTTTTGGGAAACACTAACGTAGTGTAGTGATGCATTGGACAATGTAAGTTCCAAATATGAATGTAATTCTGCGGCATAAAGCAGATGTATTTGTTTATTGTACAGAAAAATAAAAATGACATGTCAAGCAGTCAATTGACTACATTGCAGTCAAGAAGTAGGGCAAATTAATTTACGAAACCAAAACGTGGGTCATAGTTGTCTAAGCCTCTATAGCGTAGCCTGTTAAAAACGTTGCAGAAGCCTACCCAAGGCTACAGATTAATTCTGAACAGTTATTTCTCTACTGGCTACCACTGTTTTGATTTGCGTAGTTGTTTTAACCCAACACTGACAATAATGTAGACAGCAAATTTCGATTTCGATTTTCGTTACCACCGTGTAGTCAAGCCTTAAGCCATACCCAAGTAGCCTAAATCGAGGTAAATCGAGCTTTTTCAGAAGGGGCGGCAGGCAGAGCGATGTACAGTGGCAGAGCGACGCACAGTGGCTGAAAGTGGTACTAAAGCTTCACGCAGCTTCACGCCTCGTAATGCGCGACTAAAGTGGCCATTTGAAAGCGATGCCCACTGTATATCCCTATGCTTCAATCAATCTAGCCTTAGCAGACTCAAATTCCTCTATCAGACTAGATATTGGCAACTCTACAATGCCCTTCCCATACAAGGCTACACTGCTTAAGCAGCGTGGGACTCCGAGCCATTTTCTGACAAAGGAGTTGATAATTTTTTCCAACCTCTCTACCTTTGACAGAGGAACTTCATAAACTGTCAATGGCCACATTAGCCGAGGCAATAAACCAAACTGCAAACACCACACCTTGAGCTTACCTGGCAGCCCTGACTTGTCAATTTTTGCAATACCTTGCCTAGTGACCTGTCAAGTCTTCAACCTGTGATTTATCACTAAGGCTTGCATCATACCACCTTCCCAGACTCTTCACTGGTTTCTCCAGAACTGTGGGAATCACCACTTTATTTATAGCAAACTTCTTATCTATTACCTTCCCTTTAACAATTGAGAGACTCCTAGACTTACTTGGCTTCACCTTCATTCTGGCCCATTGCAGATTACTATTTAACTTATCCAGCAACCTGTTGGTGCATGGAACGGTTGACATCAAGGTTGTCATGTCGTCCATGAAAGCCCTAATCGGGAGGAGGCGAGGCCCTCCCTGCAACTTCTCCCCACCCACTACCCATTTTGAGGCCCTAATGATGACCTCCATTGCCATTGTAAAAGCAAGTGGGGAGATGGTACATCCCGCCATGATTCCTAACTCGAGTTGTTGCCACCCTGTGGTGTAATCAGCTGTAGTAAAACATAATTGAATATCCAGAAAGTATGCTTTTACTACTAGTCCAGTTGACATAAAGGTGAACCCGGAAATGTTGAGTACAAATGTTGAGGAAATGTTGAGTACAAGTTTTATGATAGAAATATACAGTATAGTATGGGTCCCCAGCATGCAGAAACTGCGAAATGCTAATTTGCATATGTTGGGCAATTTGTGAAATTAAGATAATTAGCATAATCGCCTATATTGATCATATTATAGGAGCTGCTTAGCCAAAATGGACAATGTTAGTATGTTTTTAGGGGTTACTGGAGATGCTGAGTCCATATCTGACATGTTCAAGATTCAAAATCACTATTTAAACATGGTTTGGTCACATTCTTACTCTCATTAAGCTGATTTTGCGGAGTTTTGGGGGTGATTTAGACAGATTTTTGGAGGATAAAAATGTTCAGTGTTCAGGAATAATTTGGATCCTCATGTTATTTCTGAATTCCACAACAATTTTGGATATAGCTATTCACTGGCCCTCTGCTGTGACCCACAATTTAGTAACAAAGGGAAGAACTACCCTCTACTAATCCTCCTCACTGTCCTCATCCGTTGTCCTGTCGTCATCTTCTCCAGACTCTTCATCCCTGTCCTGCTCTTTTTGCTGTTTATTGCAACATGTAACATCACAGCCTTTGCATTTTTAATTGGTACAGGCCAGGCCTGCAGCTGCACAGCTGCACTTTCCAGATGTACACAGTTTTAACACAGCTTTGCAGTGTTGGAGGAGCTGGGAGTGGGAGACCTCACCGCTAGGTGGAGGCCCAAGCAAAAGGATCCGAAGAGAGCCCTTGTAAGCTTACAGAGGCCTTCAGTAGAAGCGGGAGGAGACCAGCCATCGCCTGGGCCTGGCTACGGGAGGAGTGCTTGCCTGAAGAGGATCTCGATGCAGTGACCATGGTGGAGAAGGACTTCACGCGACCGGGAGAGCGGCCTTGGAAGATGAGGTGGTGACTCCGGCCTGGGCGCTGACTTCACTGCGAGAAGATCTGGAGCCCCTGCCCCCGCCGACGGCTTTAGGCTGGAGTTGGCGGTGGCCCTGGCTGCGGAGCAGAGCAGAGGTGGAGCGGCAAGGAGGTGGTGCCTTGAGGACGGACGGTTGGCAGAGCCTTTTGAGGCACGACGATTGGGCAACTTCGGCGGAAGGGCCCTCTGAAAAATTGAACTCTAAGCCTTTGGGTGCGTGTGGGAGGCACCATGCTGTGCTGTGCGGGCGCCTGTTCGAGTTGGCCTCGAGGTCTAGGCCTTGGCGTGACCGTGGCGGAGTGGAGCGGCCGGGAGCAGCGGAGGACAGCTCTGCGACAAGGCAGCAGCGGAGGGACGGCAACGACGGTAGCTGTAGCCTGATTGCGCAGCGTGGTCAGGCTGCGATGGAGCTGAAGTCTGCTGACCCGACTGGTGAGACGACGGAGCGGAGGTGCGGTGCCAGTTACGGTGCTCAGTGCCAGGGAGTCTGTGGCAGTGGAGGCTAGGCCCCGCCAGGTGTTGGAGGAACGTTGTGGTGGTGCACACTGCGAAAGTGCGACCTGAGGGGTTTGCTGAAGGGAGCTGTGGACGAGCGGCAATGGCCAGGTGACTGCCAGCACACCCGCATTGGGCCGCTGGTGGTTGTGGTTCCCCGGGGTGAGTAGGGCTCCTGCTATGGCAGTGCCAGAGACTGAATGTGGGAACGCCTGTGCAGAGGACGGCAAGGGGTTGTTGGGGGAGCTGTGTAATGTCGGCGTGCTGGACTGTGCTTGTTGGGGGAGCTGTGTAATGGCGGCGTGCTGGACTGTGCTTGAGATTCCCACAATGTTTCGCGCTGGGGATTCTGGGAGAACTTTGGGGTTGTTATTGTGTGTGCTTGTGCCTGTATTTACTGTTTATGTACCTGTTTTAGCGTAGCATGATTCCCTTTTTAGTTCAACCTTGTGTCTGACCCTTCGTGTTGGTGTGGCTGCAACCCTGTGTGTGTAAGGTGTGAGTGTTCTTGACTTCCCTAGCGTGTGCCTATGTCCCTGCTCCCGACCTTTAATAAAGCTTTTGATTGGACAACACTGTCTCATTAATCGTTACACTATTAAATCTGCTTAGCATCATTAGCATGCTGCACATATTTGTTTAAAGCTCTTGCATTCAAGTTGAATGATCATCTCAATACCAATGTTTCCCAAAAGGGCCTGTCAGTATTACCTTAAACACACATGAGGAAACTGAACAGTCCAATCAGTAGACTATGATAAGCAAGCCAACTATGCTACTTTGTTTACAATATTTCCAGGCTTCAACCAGACAGCAGAATGAGGTAGAGTTGTAATAGAAATAGTAGGCCTAGGCTATAGGCTAATCTGCATAAAGTGTGCTGTCATAAATATCAGACATCCAGTATTCTCTATATCAGGATATAAAATAATACAGACAATATAATATATTATATTGTAATCCTCTGGTGTTCTAATGAAGGCTATTGAAATGTCTAGCCCCCCTCCAAAAAAAGAAAAATCGAGGTTTGTATCAAACCGTGGGTCAAAAATCGCGATACGAATCGAATCGTGAGGTTGGTGTATCTTTACAGCCCTATCCGTCCTATCTGTCTAAATCGGGCCAAAAAACTCAGCAAAATCAGCTTAATGAGAGTAAAAATGTGGCCAAACCAAGTCTAAATAGGGATTTTGAATCTTGAAAATGTCAGATATGGACTCCGCATCTCCAGTAACCCCTAAAAACATACTAACATTGTTCATTTTGGCCATGCAGCTCCTATAACATGATCAATATAGGTAATTATGCTAATTTATGCTAATCAGCTCAATTACACAAATTGCCCAACATATGCAAATTAGCATCAGGCAGTTTCTGCATGCTGGGAACCCATACTATATATTTCCATCATAAAACTTTCGTGTACTCAACATTTCCGGGTCCACAATGGGGCTCTATGGGCTGTCAACCGGACTACTAGGCTTTTAATGCTACCTGGGATTCTGAAATAATCAAAGGCCTCCCACAACAGACTATGTGGCACAGACCCAAAAGCATTAGCCAAATCCAAGAACACAACGTGCCTAAATGAATAAAGAGTAAGGCAAAACAAATAGCCTAGTAGCCTAATGAAACATAGGCCTACGGATTGATGCAGTATCTTTGCAACATTATTAAATGAATCTGTCACCATATGCCTGTTTGCAAAGAGGAGAACATTTTAATTTGATTCACAATGAAACGTTACATTTAATTTACATGTTGACAATGAGTCGTTTTGTTTTTTGTTGGTGGCGTTATTGCATCCTTTTTATGCCTACAATGCAAAATTGTTCCCTCGCGATTGGAAGCTCCTGTTGCCGCATACGCATTTCAAAACATCGCGACATGAAATGCCGCAAAAAGCTGTTTGTGAATAGGTCTTAGTGAGTTAGGAGTCCTCTTGACTTCTTTTAAGCTGTCCCAGACTTAGGTGCTACTTTCAGGTCTAAAATGCTTCGTGAGGAGTTAGGAGTCCTAAAGTTAGGAGTGACACGCCCATTATTTTTAGGAGTTGCTCCTAAATTCGCCACTTAAGAGCTACTTTTAGCCTTAAAATTCTTTGTGAATACGGCCCCTGGTGCACTCTTACACAACCGGTAGGGCACTCCATTAGGTCCCGGGGCTGAAGAGGCCCTTGCATGTTTTATTACTTCTTGCAACTCTTTCCACCTTGGTGGACTATCGTCGCATTGGCTACTTAATTCACCAATTGGTGGGATATCAGCGGGAAGTACCATCTCTCTGAACCTCTCCTTATCTTTGTGCACTCCCTCTAAATACTCCTCAAGCTTCTGCTTAGGTTCCAAAAGACTACCACCCTTCTGCATTACGAATTAAGACTTAACAAACTTAAATGGGTCTTTAGAATGCTAGTCGAGCTTGTGATTTCTTCTTCCTATTTTTCCTAATATTTTCAGCTCTTCTTAGCACTGTCTGCCTGTAGACAGTCAATACCTTCCTTCTCATCATCTGTAGCTTTTCTCCACTGCTTCTTAAGCTGCCTCCTCTCCTTGATAAGTTTATCTATCTCCTGCTGGCACCTACATTTGACTACCTCATGTTGCCGTTTTGTCCTTATCTTAATAGTCCCAAATCTTTCCTTACCATATCTGTAAATAATGTCTCCCATTTTCTCAAATTTGCTTTCAGCCGTCCCCTTGAGCTGACCCAGGATGCTGATCAAATCCAAATCACTATTAACATCTTCCCACATTCTGCTGCGCCTGGCCATCTAACCCCAGGCCTATGACCATTAATCTTCTCCCTCCTTGGCTGACTGGCCTCTCTTTCTGCCTCAGTGCTAGAACTTTCCTCAACAACAGGGGTGCTGATGTCCTGCGAACTGTGGGTTTCTTCCTGTCGCTGAACTTCAACCGACTGACTTGATGCACTTCTTAAGAAATAGCTATCAAGCACTTCTTTTTCCCTTGATGAATTTTCAGGCCCTTTAGACTTGTAACCTTCTGCCAACCACACACGCATATCTGCAGCTTTTTCTCAGTTTTCTCTGAACTAGTGGCTTCCACAGACATGTTTTCCTTACTCGTAATCAAATTCGTTCCAGGGTCAGTAACCATGTCTATCACAAGTGAGTCATCTTCCGCCCTTGCTCTCGCTGACTCTAGGGATATTTTCTCATTATGTCGTACTGTAGCTTAGTAGGGTGCAGCCCATAGCTTAGTGAAGCCTGGGCTACTGCCACAATGAGCTGCTAACCCATTGTAGCCCCGGCGGGGTCTATTCCCTCCTGTCAGCCGTCTTTCCGTGCTGTCACAAGGTCTTTCCCTAGTTGCCAGCTGCCCTATTCACAGCAGTCACTAGCCTACGCTAGCTTCAGCATTACATTAATACACAGGATTAGATATTAAAATCCCTTGTGCCAAAATCCAGGGTAAAAACACATTCAGAAGCCCCTGCCCAAGTTTAACTTTAAAAAGCACACTACCCACAAATTCGCCAACAAATGGTCACAAACACAAGACAAATGGCCCATCCAACAGCAGTATATAGTAAGCGGCATGTCATTGGGGTTATCAAGTGGGCACCCTCATTCACCGATGTTTCGTTAAGTTAGACCCCATATTAGTGATATACATTAAAACACCCCTGCCAAAATGGTTTCACCCGCAAAACTCCTCTATATTACCCATAGTGGTACGGTCCCTCGGTTTCCCCGTGAGCCGAGACAAACTAAGACCTTTTTAAGACCATTTATATAAAAACGTAATATCTATTTCACAGCCTATTTCACAGACCTACCTACATTTTTTTTTTTATTTGTTCATTTATTTCTCAAACAAATGTGACCAGGCAGGGCTCTACACTAACATTTTTTTTCAGGAGCACTTGTGCGCCCAAGTTAAAAAATTTAGGAGCACAGACAAAAATTTGGGCGCACAGTCAGTTCTGTACTTAACTTACACATCTAACATTATACTGCAGCTAACAGTTAAACATGCCAGTGCACTAATTGCGAATATTAAGAATGACTGACAACATTTAGGCTACAGAAACAGGATTTTAAAGATCAGTGCCTACTTTATTTTCAGTCTGTTCTATTTTCCTACTTTTTGTTAATGTAAAATAATATAATACATTGCCATATTTGCATTTAGCCTGTATATCAAGTATCCTGCCAAATGTAGGCCAATTTATTTATTTGTTAATCCATCTATAGCTAAACCAAATATGCCCATAGTGACCTATCTGACTGCATAGTGCCTAATACTACTACTAAAACAGTCCATTTTCTCTTCCACAAAACCCAACATAGGCTAATCAAGGATATATGTTTTATACTTTTAGTTTTTATTTGAAATATCTGCATTGATGGGGGCAGTAGGCAAACGTTAGGCCTACTTTCGTTTTGCACTTCAGCTTGTATTCGGTGTAAACAAACAAGCATGCGTGGAAGCCTGGAGTTGTCAGTAGCATTCTACCTTTGAATAAAATGGGAGTATTACGGGAGGCTACTTTTGTGCCGGTTCGCTACAGCTATATTTTGCATATTGCAGCCAATACATCAACTGGGCTAAAAGGCATGTTAGGTTACCTTTCCTTCTCTCACTGCATTCTCAGAATCTCATGCTGTTTCTCCTATATCCAATGAATTCGGTGGATAGAAAAACTAATTTCTTCAATCTTTGCATCTTGGCTGGCTAGTCTAACTTTCCGCTTTTTCTGCGCGCTCTTGGATTTGATAGAAGCGACTACTAGCGAGTCACAACGCGAAACTGCTAACGTTGATGGGAGGTGTAGTTTTTATGCATTCGCGACGTGATTCTATGGTTTGCACCAGTAATGTTTCTCGATGTTGCGGTGTATTTTGTAGACAAACATTGACATGGTTAGAAGTCATTCGCACCAGTGCGCCTAAATATTTTTTGCACTCGCACGGCATCATTTTTACTCGCATGTGCGAGTGAAATGGGCGCACTGTAGAGCCCTGCCAGGCATGGCAAAACCAGGCACATGTCTCCCCAGAGACATTTTGAGTTGTTCACAGATTCTGAAAGTGTAGTTTCAAAGCTATCCAATGATGTCTCACTCATGGAGATCTGATAATATTTGAATAAGTTGTAGCCATTTTAAAGTATACACATCTCAAAGCTACAAGCTGAGAAATCAGGCTTTTCAATTTGACTACTTTCTCCCTCAATCCAAGGGAGGGGAACACAAGGGAGGGGGAGCTAAATTTGTCTCAATAATATTTGTATATGCGCAGAGGGGGATCCACAAATATTTCTTGATTTGCATGTGTGTTTTGATATCTACAAATAAAAAAAAATCATATTTGTAACTCGTATATTGATTTTTACAAATATAGTAAATAAAATGTATATAAACAAACTCAAAGATCGTAATTCTTGATTTCACTTGCAAACTGACGGTTTTATGCGTTTACTAAACAAAGATTATGAAAATTAAACACCACTTTTCCATCAAAAAGCTTGTTGTAAAAGGCATAACTTGTTAGATTTAAAGGGGTGGTTCAGGATTTTGGACATAGGACCTCATTTCCAAGTAAGCAAGTGTGATATTTATCAGTGGAGACCGTTTTCAACACGTTTCATCCAGTCCTTCTAATTGCAGAGTTAGAGGTGCTAGGCTAGGCGCAAGTCAACGGTATGTGCTAGCCTGCCACTAAAGACAGT
Source organism: Alosa alosa (assembly GCF_017589495.1). NCBI lineage: Eukaryota > Metazoa > Chordata > Actinopteri > Clupeiformes > Clupeidae > Alosa > Alosa alosa. The sequence continues at coordinate 1,595,746 of NC_063201.1, forward strand.
CTTACCCACTCCAAAGTACACCCGAGGCAAATAAATTATAACGCCAGACTATCGATGTAATTGTCTGTATTGACAGTGTTATTTCCATTGGAGTGGGTAAGACTGTCTTTAGTAGTAGGCTAGCACATACCGTTGACTCACGCTAGCCTAGCACCTGCGAACTCTGCAATTAGAAGGACTGGATGAAACGTGCTGAAAACGGTCTCCACTGATAAATATCACACTTGCTTACTTGGAAGTAAGGTCTTATGTCCAAAATCCTGAACCACCCCTTTAAGAACTAGGTTCGCTAGCTCTGTGTGTTATGAGCAAAGAATCTTTGGTTATGAGTCCCATAGAACAACACTGCCATCTACTGAATTAGAAAGTGTCAGCAGGCTACTTGTGGATCTGGGTGGCTTCTGTGTGCAAAGTTTGTCTCAAAAATATGTGATCCACAAATGCTGATCCACAAATGCGAAAACGAAAACTGTGTGTGCTGGTGATCCACAAATGCAAAATTAGATTTCACAAAGGCAATTTTCAGTTTTACAAATGCCATTTCATTTACAAATACACATCTACAATTGTGAAAACCAATTTACAAGTTTCAAATATGATTTTTTATTTTTTATTTGTGGATGTCAAAACACGAATGCAAGTCAAGAAATATTTGTGGATGTCGCCATCTACTGGATTGCGATTTCTGTGTGCCGGTGAATTAAAGTAGGCCTATTTACGTGTGGATTTGTGTGACTTTCATGTGAAGAACGTCTCAAAAACACGTAACTTTGGAAAGCGAAGAATGCGTGTGCTGGTGATCCACAAATGCAGACTCACATTTCACAAATGAAATTTTCGGTTTTACAAATGGCATTTTATTTGCAAATGCACATCTATATTTGTAAAAATCAATATACGAGTTACAAATATGATTTTTTTATTTGTAGATATCAAAACACACATGCAAATCAAGAAATATTTGTGGATCCCCCTCTGCGCATATACAAATATTATTGAGACAAATTTAGCTCCATACACAATGGTCCTCATTTACATGACATTAAGATCAACCCTCCCCCCGTCACGGTCACTGATCGGTCAGCCTGCAGCCTATGATGCTAATGACCCATCGAAACTATCTGTAATGGGTTACAGAACCAGCTAGTAGCAATGGATAAAATAGTCTAAAACAAACATGAGATCACATTTGCAAACCATGTTATTTTGAATTAACACCCAGTGCAAGCCACCAGGTTGGCAATGGATTTAGCAGGTTTAGCAATGGATAAAATAGTCTAAAACGCGAACTAAACAAACATGAGATCACATTTGCAAACCCTGTTCATTTGAATGCACACACGATCCAAGGCACCCTGCCATCAGTCAAAACAAGACATTCTTGCATTATTCAAATTAATTGCCCACCGAAACTATCTGTAATGGGTTTTGGCAAGTAGCCTATGGTGCTAATAGCCAACGACAGTAGGCCTACGTTAGCCAGTAGCAATGGATAAAGTTTCTAACACACAAACTTTATCCCCGTCAAATGTAACTGTGGAAATAGCATCTGATATCTTACGATCTAGCTCCTCTGCTGCCAGACTGAGAGATCCTTCCTCGTTGTAATTATCTTCGGCTAAGGTCAGCTCTAGATTAGGGATGTTCTCCAATGTAATGCAGTTGCCCTCATCATCCGATTTAGCTCATCTGCAATCCGCTGTGCTTTGTCCATCTCCATTCCAATTGTAAACAAACAGCATGCTGGTTCAGTAAGTAGCCATGAGGTTACTTCTAGCATACAGCTGATTGGCCGACAGAACAAAAGAGACTAATAGTCACGCCCAATTCAAACGCTGGTTTACTTCCTGAAACATTTTCAAAGACAAAATATACACTTTTAAAGCAACCAATGCTGTTATCTGAAACATGGAATTGCTTCTTTAGGACTTCAACTTGCACATTCGGCAAAAAAACGAAACGAAAAAAAAACATTCAAAGTCGTTTTTCGCGACTTGCGTCTCTGCGACTTAAGCCTGGTTTTGCCATGCCTGGTCACAAATGTGAAAATGTGGACTTCAGTGTTTCCCATACATTGACTAATCTGTGGCGGGGCGCCATGAAATCAAAATCGGCCGCCACAGATTAATATTCTATGTTTAATTTAATTTATTTTAAATTAAACATAAGATCAAATCCTTGCATTGCCATTGAGCTGCGCTTTTTACGCACGCAGCCTTTCCTTTCCCCGCCCTGCTGTCTCTCGTAGCCTGATGCCACTCCTCTGCATGAGCATTTAACAAAGTATTCACGATTGTTGAAGGATTGTTGTTGCCACATAGAAGCATTGCATAGAAGACGTCTGGCTAAATTGCTATTAAATCCGCTTAGCATCGTGATCATGCTGCGCAAATTTGTTCAAAACTGCTGCATTGAAGTTAACTCTGCTAAGGTCTTATCACAACATAGTAAGCTACCTTGAAAAGACTAAACTAAGTTATGCAATTATGCAGTATCTCAAAGCTAACGTTAGAATACTGTTTGGATGTCGAATTAAGCATGCTTAGCCTACTTACAGCTACTTGTCAATTTCGTTTAAGGGCTCATTTTATTGACTCTGACACTGAATGTTTGCAAAATCCCGATGTAAATGGACAAGTGTTTTCCAAAATTCAAAAGGGCTTGTCCCAAGGAGAAGTACAAACCTTTATTTTAACTATGTAGAAAACATTATGAATTGCATCCACACATCAGCAGCCTTTTAACTGTGTTAATCACGAACGTCTTAAAGTGACAGGCACTCAATTAGACCTATACACTACCAAGACGATCTTAATACCCCCCCCCCCCCCCCCTGTTGTCCAAGTCAGCTACCGCCACAAATTGAATCCAATTCTGTGGGAAACACTGGACTTTGTAAAGCATTATGGAAGAATGATGAAACATTGTAGCATAGTAGTGAGTACTTACGCTAAAACACCACAGCACAGACACAGACCACAGACAACAAGCCAAGCAGGTGTGAAAAATCAAAGAAAATTTCAGCAGACCACAAATATCTCGTCTACAAGTGCCCAGCCAAAAACTCCAATAAAATTTTGATCAACTTTGAGGGACAGCTATGACCATACAGGATCATCCAAACCAAACGTGACGATTTTGCTACATACTATTCCTATTTATGTACCAGCATGCAAAATTTGAGCCTCCTACATGGTTTAGCTCTTGCGCTATGGGCTTGTGAACTTTGACAAAAAAAAGAGGCCGAACAAAATCGACACCCCCCTCCCCCCGTAAAACTGGCTGTATCTTGGAAAGTATTGATCTTACATAAAAGTAATTTTACAGTGTGTCAGTGTGTCTCCAACATAGGTACACCTGGTAATTTCTTCAGATTTTTTTAAGACCTAAGTGCGTGGGCCCTGGTTGAATTGACGTGGAATGACCCCATGTTAAGTTAGATGGGGTCAGATATTCTTTAGAATGCTTATTCTACAACTTTCTAATTACAGTTTTGTCAGTATTGGATAGTGCATAAAAAACCCATTTTAACATATTTCCACCAACTGGATTTACATCACCAATTGAAAAATAAAGATGTGAAAATAAATTCTGTTGCAATTAGTTTTGGGTCAGACCTTACTTTGCCTGGACTACACCTCTGCTTTCATCGTTGGTGTGGACCCAAAAGCTGTGCGCAGATCCACTCTAGTTGCGGTCGTAACTGGAGGGGCTGTAGCACTAGCAGCAGGCTGGTTAACGTTATCTGCTTCTACTTCAGGCACATTACAGCTAGCTGGCTAACATTAGCAGGTCAAAACACTCCGGCGATGGAAGGAGTATGATCCTGCCCTTTGATAGAATTGATGTGCTTGGACTACTTGGCATGAGACTCAAAAGTGCAAATGCAAGTGACAAAATGCTTGTTTATCTCGCCACGGTTCGTTAAATTTACATTTCCCCATAACCCCAGCATGAAATGGGTAGCTAGGTAACGTAAACAAACGTTAAAAACAACAATAACATATTATACAATATTATATGTTATATACAAACTTTCTTGTGGTCTGCTTTGATTTGTCGCGCTTCTGCTTGGCTTGTTGCTTGTGGTCTGTGTTGTAGTGCTGTAGCAAAGTGACGAGTTCAGACCTGGGGCAGCGTTGCATTCACAATTATTGGTTCCGCCACTCTTTATTTAGGCTACGTTATTTAATCAAAATAATAGTGGTTGACAAATCAATCTTTTGTGTGGTTGACAAATGAATCTTTTGAGGAGAATACGATAGAGTTACAGTCTTTTTAAGGTATTATTTCCAAATTCATAAATTCAATGTTTTTAAGACTTTTTAAGACCCCGCAGGAACCCTGAAATTAGCTATGTACCAAAAATTACATTTTACCGTGACTCGAAGAGCTGTAAACAGTGTGTAAGCCTGGGTGTACAAATCCGCTTGGAGCTCCAGTGGAATTTTGATTTGCGACGAGAAATCTTGGTCTAACCGTTGATGTGCTGTGAGAAAGGTCGGAAATGGGCGACCCAACAGGCCAGCACTAACCTCTGAGCGTGGTAAACAAATTCAAATTTCAGGCAGTAAAAGCCCTGGTAAGAACCAAACCAGATTTTGTTCAAATTCATATTCTTGTCAGAAGTGTCAATATTGCATTCCAGCAGTTAGTTACTAGGTGAAATGTAATCTATCTTTAGGGTAGCTAAACCCATGTGTAATAAAATTACTTTTCATACTGACAAATATTTTGTTACTCAAAATACTTCAGTAGTTTAGGCTACCTCTTCTTGTGTGTGTACGTGCATACACGCACGCACCTGTAGTTTTGTTATTTTTTATTTTAATAAAGGTATTACATTTGTATGATTTTGCTGTTGTTTCAGATGGATGACCTACACAGACCTTCTTGCAAGCCTGAAGAGGAAGAGGTAGCTGACAGCTGATGAGCTTGCGCTCACAATGCTGAAGACCATGAGGGGATGGATATGTTGTTTTTTATTCACGTTACTATCTCAGACATATGTGGTTTTATCAACCGGAAGGGGTGGGAGCTTGTGCTTAGTAGGCCGTCGTATGCACACAGTGCAGAGACATGGGACAAAGAGACCCCAGAAGAGTTTCACAGGTTTCTGGGATTAATCATTTCAGGGTATCTGCACATTTTCCAAGTGCAAATTTAAAGACCTTTAAGACCTTTTCAAGACATCTAAATGGAAAAATTAAGACTATACCACGGCAAAAAAGATACAACTTAAAACTGTTTTTTTTTCTACTAATTTTAACACCCACCCCATTTGGGATGTCTACAGAAGTTACCAAATATATTTTGGTGAAAGAAAATAATTGTGTGTGAATTACCTTCACAGCTATGAATGCCCAATTTTAGGGTCTGGGCTGCTTCTTTTGAAGCTGGCTGTACATATTTGGTTGTGCTACTGGCTGAGGCTGACTGTTCTTCACCTGTGTCTGTAGTAGCCTAGGCTACTTGACAAAGACATGTTTACTGGACTGGATTCCCTTCAATATTTTTTTTCAAAGGTAGACTAAGCTATTTAAATATTGTAATAGGCCTACTAACTTAGGCATCTATTGTCCCATAGCACAGCAAATCACAGGTAATCCACTAATTTACATTTTGCACACCAGTTGTATTTAAACCAACCAAAGATTCACTGAAACATTGTAAACCATTGACTTGTTTTAAAAAAATGTATGGGAAAAGTTAAACCCCCTCCTCGCATGTTCCTGCTGAAAAACTGCTGGTTTCATCTCAAGCACGCACGTATTATGAATACACTTACAGATGCGTTTTTTTTATGTAGCCAGTCGCCGACATTCAGAAAAAATATGCGGTTATATTTCACAACTTTTGTGAAGTACTGGGAAAGGTTGGCAAGCAAGCTGCAGCTAACTTATAGTAGACAGATATTTACTTAGGCTAGGCCAGCAAAACAGGCTGGAGAGATGCAAACAGATCAACTTAATGTGTATTTCCTCTTGATTGAGAAAATGTTTGTTTTCTTTTTCTGTCGGTCCGCGGTTCCTTCATAAATTGCGCAGCAAATTATCAGATGAGTGACAGAAGCACCACGCATAATTTGACCAGCAGTCTTCACGTCCATAGTTTGTGAAACGATGCTGCGTCCGAGCAAAGATTCTAGAAGCCCAGCGCAACTCCAAAAAGGAGGATAAATGAGCGTCCGGCTTGAGGCTGCGCTGGACAGGACTTTTAAACTGTCCGGCCTAAATCCGAACGTATGGTCACCCTATCGCTAACTGGCTTGCAGCTCTTTCTCCCGCTCACTCTACCGCTTGCGTAGGCTACCTAGGCCTACATATCTCTCAGGCCTCGGCTATAGCCTACCACGAAAACGTAAGGCATATTTTTACATATTCTTACCATTTTCACACCTTTAACGACACCCGTGAAAACATCTTCACTCTGCAACCACTACACTTCCTTCAGTAGCCTTATAGTCACTTATACAATTCCGTTTAAAAAAAATACACAAAACCAGATGGAGACATTTCACTCGCTCTCTCACACTCGCTGGCGGTCCCATACACAAATTTAATACCTCCTTTTCGAAAATTCAAGACATTCCAGACAATTTAAGACTTTTTTAGGCCTTAAAAACCGAAAGTTGTATTTAAGACTTTTTAAGACTTTTTAAGGACCCGCGGGAACCCTGTCATTTACATTGGGTTCACTTCCCTTCCAAATATCCATTGCTACTGGGGAAAGTCTCTGCAGGGATCATGGGCCAAATTGTTTGACGTTTACCGTAAATCCTCAAATTATGGCCGGGATTCTATTTATAGCCGGGTCGTGGTTGATTCAGACAAATAAAGGCCGGCCCCCAAATACAAGCCGGGGTAGCCGCGAAGTGCCATATAGTGCATAGCTTCCACGGAGTATGAAATGGCCCAAAACTAGAGATTTACAAAGAAAACAAACTATAAAATCACTAAAAATAAATAAAATGCCTTATGGAAACTCCCCATAGGACTTTTGGTTACCCAAAATGCATACTGACAATAAAAGCCTTACTGTGTGGTTTCTGGACTATTTGGATTGTTTGTCAGAGGTTCTGATGGAATGACTACACTATAGAATTAAGAAATGTCTTTGCATTTTCTTTGTTGGTTCAATGGGTGTGTATAAGATGGATTATACATCTGCACAACTAATATTGGATAAAACAATGGATAAAAATATGGATTACTGTGACTATTTCAATACCCAATTTGCTGCATCTATCTTATTGATAAGGACACACACTGCAGCTAGAAGGTAGGAAAGCACCAAACATACAATTTAATTGAGACATAGTAAGATTAATCTGACAAGGTAAAACCAAGTGTCCAAGTTTTCAAATAGTGTATAACATTACTATGCTACATAACAATATGGTGCAATTGATTTAAAAATGTTGGGGGAGAGGGGGGTGGGTGTGTTGTGGAGGGTACACTGTTTCATAACAAGTGTTATCCTGCAGCCTAGGTTACTTACAGATTGTGGCATTGTGCTAGTTAATTTGTTTAAACAACCAATAAAGTTGTGTTGTGTGAATAGTGTTCACACTACATGTTAAACTGTAGCCTACCCTATAGGCACAGGCTACTTCAGATCAGGCCACTGAACGTTTCTTAAAGACATATCAATCAACACTGATTTTGTCTCTGAGCAAGATCAGTATAGCAAAGATCAGTATAGCAAAGGCTAATGTGAATAATAAAAGAGTTACATGTGAATAATTAAAGAGTTAAATGTGAATAATTATTGTTAAACGTTATGCACAGCCCAGTTTAGGAGACATTTAACTCTTAGTTATTCACATTAGCCTTTGGCTATACTGATAAGGTCTGTGTATTTGCTTCACCTTTTGCCGATCTAGACCAAGTACAGCACGTAACCTATTCTTCAAATTAACTTGTTGTGTCTATATTTCTAAAACAAAACCGCCAATGCTACGTTGCTACACTAATAAGTATTTTGCTAACATAAGTTGAATGTTTCAACTAGCCCACCTGACATCTCTCCTCGCCGTGCTCACATTTCAGACGCATCTATCGGCGCTCACAAAAGGAGGCTATACCTGTGTGAGCGTTCTGTTCACGTTGCCTCTGCAGCAACAAGCTTCCACTGATGTTTAGTAAACGCACATAGCCTAACATTCGTTGCTGAAGTTTTTAATGGCGCTCTGACAACACCAAGATGTGTTTGCGTCTGCACAATAGTAAACTCAGTTGATGTTGACACCCCCCCCCCCCACACACACACTCTAAATATTTTGTCATCGGTTCTGCACAAACCACGTAAGTCAGTCATTTTGGATTCAAAACTGCGAATTTCACCGAAAGGTGAGGAGTTTGCATGCCTGAATAATTGCCTAAGAAAATAGCTCTTCTTAATATTTTATATTGTTGGTTGGTTTAATAGGCCGCCGGCCTCAAAGTTGCAAGCCTACTGTTGCCAATGAAAAGTCTCCAACACGTCACTCTCAAGCTACCAGTCGCTTGCCGCCCCCTTCTGAGCTTGCCAGAGGCTGAGGCAGTTACTAGGCCTGCTATATTTCAACACAATAGTTGCCGCGAGGCATTCCAGCCAGGATTTAATAAAAAAGTAAGATGCAGCTAACTTCAGTTAATGGAACGGCTTTAGCCTCAAGTGAAAATCTACGCTACTTCAAGGCAGGCTATTTCTGTTAATCATAAGCGAGTTTGATGGAATGCCTCCCTGGTATCTCCACTAGGGCTGGGATAAACGATTATTTTTTTAAACGATTACTTGACATCCAAACAGTATTCTAACGTTAGTTTTGAGATACTGCTTGATTGCATACTGTAACTTAACTTAGTTTAGTCTCCTCAATGTACTATGTTGTGATAAGACCTTAGCAGAGTTTACTTTAACTTTAATGCAGCGGTTTTGAACAAATTTGGGCAGCATGGTCATGCTAAGCGGATTTAATAGCAATTTAGCCCACTGTGTTCTATGCAGTGCTTCAATGTGGCAACAACAATCCTTCAACAATCGTGAATATTTTGTTAAATGCACATGCAGAGGAGGAGCAGCGGACTCGTTACGAGAGAGAGCAGGTGGGGCGAGGAAAGGCTGTGTGAGTAAAAAGTGCAGCTGAATGAAATTATTTTATCTTATCTTTAATAGTAGGCCTACAACATAGAACGTCAATGTGTGGTGGCCGGTTTTGATTTCGTGGTGCCCAGCCACGGTGTAAAATTAAAAAATGTTAGCAGCACATGTTATGCTTGATGAATCGACGCTCATATTTTGCGTCAACATATTTTTTGAGTCAACGTCATCGATTATGTCGACGCGTTGTCCCAGCCCTAATCTCCACCAACCTGTGCGACCTCCTGGTTCGAAAATGGGTGCCATTACAGCCACATCATTGGCACATGGACTCTGGGTGACCTGTACTTTGGTGATTCGATGCTCATGTGGTATGATGACCTGCGGTGACACCTCTTTGCCGATGGTCCACTGAAGAATTGGCTCTATTATAGAAATACTATCACGTTACTAAGAATTACTTAAGTAGGTTCAAATCAAAACACCTGACACAACAACATAATGGAAAATCCAATACATTGGTATACGATTAAGAACCTCCCTATTCAATCTTGAGCCATATAAAAGACACTAGACAAACACACACATCCAAATGAATGTTAGAAATTCTAAATATATCAGGCATGCTCCTGCACAGCTAGAAGGAGAAAAACAGTGTGACATGCTGTCTCGTGGTTAACTGTACGTACACACCGCCGCCGACTTGAGCTTCCAAAGATTCAGGAAGTCATTCATTTTCAATGGAAGCCAGATTCTCTCAGCTGCAAGAAGCGGCAAATCCGTCAGCGTCACGTTTTGGCCGTCTTGAGCGTCAAGCAGAAAGTTGGCCAACTTTATGGTAATGAGCTATTATGCGGTTCAGCGACCAACGACCAGCAACCAATCGGAATAGACGGCCTTTAAATAAAGTAGTAAGATAGAACATGATAGAACGTAGAATGCTGCCACTTCAGAGCGGCCAAAGCGTCCAAATCTTCCCTGTACTTTTTTGACAAGCGTCCTTGACGGGGCAACCCGAGCTTCTTTGGAAGCTCAAGTCGGCGGCGGTGTATACGTAGAGTAACTCTGTTAGGTTTTTCCCTGTGGGCCAAGGTCACTTCCCTCACCTCGGGCCACATCTAGCAGTGTTCCCTTCAGCGTCTCAAGCAGCTTAGCTTTTGCATGTAACGCTTCAAAGCCTTGGAACATGCTAATCTCAAAATACCACTGGTCCACAGGGGCGATCTCTATCCAGGGACAAAGCAAAGTATAGGATGCAAAAGGTTGGGAGATGTAACAATATCAGCCATAATGAGAATGCAGATAGATGGATGTAAGCATAATTATAATTCACAAGATAAGATAAGAAAGACAAAGTCAAATAGGGACACTAGGGCACCTGTCATGATAGTTATGTTGCGTCTTGGCACAGTGGCACGCCATTTGGTTGTATTCTGACAAAACAAACAATACAAAGTGAGGGAGAGAACAGCTAAAGAAATAAAGAGTTAATGAGCACCAAAGAAAACTGAAAACTCTAAAAAGAGTTTAATAAGGGGTAATAAGGAGAAGAGTTTAATCAGAAGTAATAAGGAGAAGAGATCATTTCTATTTTTTTTTTTTTTATGTGTTAGCGATTGAAAAAGTAACTTGTAAGCTAAATTTTACACAAGCATCATAGCACAACCTCACAGAATAGAAACAAGTATTTCAAACAAATTACTATGACTCATGCTTACTATGTTTAATTCAAATGTGAAGGATAAGACATTGGTGCGATTGTAGATCTCTATCTTGGGTAGCAACCCAGCTGCAGCATACAGTTTAAGCTGGTATGTAGACTGCCGACTTGATCCTGCATTAGTGGCCAACATGCAATCCATTACCTGCATCCAAAGGATGGTAGAGACATTTACCAATCTTTTGAACTGTTTATTTTTTCGTAGCCAACAAGTACATTGAAAACTGGCTATCACCAAGTAGGCCTATGTCTGCTAAAATGAATAAATAGTATGTGAACAACTAGTTCTCCATGACTTACCAAATCTTCTAAACCCAAGTATAGTCGATATCTGCCAGTTCCAGTATCATTAAAACACTGAATAAAATTCTGATCTTGTTCTAGAAAGAACAGAAACCAAAGATTAAAATCGAAAAGGCCTTCATGGATCACTTTAACGTTAGCTGACTACTTTATTTATTATCGGAACGTCACACATTACCAACCGTCAGTATGTACACGTGTCACTTAATATTAATTTCTATACAAACCAAGACAGCGGATTCCTAAAGAAACGCAAGCACCCACACCATAAGTTTATGTAAATTAGCTATGCACCAAAAATGATACTTTACCGTGACTCGAAGGGCTGTAAACAGTGTTGTAAGACTGTGTTTACAAATCCGCTTGGGGCTCCAGTGGAATTTTTAATTGCGGTGAGAATTCTCGGGCTAACCGCTGATGTGCCTTGAGAAAGGTTGGGAATAAAGTACCTAGCAGCCCAGCACTAAACTAAACTCCGAGCGTGGTAACCCAAATCGGATATTTCAGGCAGTAAAAGCCCCGGTAAGAACCAAACTAAATTTTGTACTGCTTTTGTACTTTAACTTTAAGTTAAGTTAAGTTAACATTAGGCCTACTCACCATTTGATTCAGCACACACGGTATGAATTCCATTCAATAAAATGGCAAGAACCAAATAATCCTGGTGATAATATGAATACAACATGTTTAATAAAACACTGTGTAAGCGTGGGGTTTTCTTTCGCATAACGTAAGGGTTTTCTTTCGCATAGCATGCATTTGTTTCTTATCATTAATGTTACAGGAACTTAGCTAGTGCTACAATTAGCCAACAAAACTAGCTTAAGTTACATTAACTAACATTAGCTTGCAAACAGTAAAATCACCCACCTTAAATGAAAATCTGTTCCAAAAATGAACCATGTTTGAATTCACCGACAGCATGGGAGTTAAAATGCAAGTGTGGCGCTTGCTACACTTCCTAAAAGTCGGATTTTCTTCTTATTTGGAAAAACTCCAAACTCACAGCTAACGTTAACTCTGCTTAGTTGCTATGTAGATTCCTCTTTGGTGGACCTTCTAAAGCGCGCCACTTTTTCCAACTGAAGTCTACCGTTGGTTGGTTCAGTCAGAGAATGTCTAGTTCAGTTTTAAAAATATAGTCCAGGCAATCTGTGAGAAAAAATCACCCAACCCAAAACTAATTGCAACAGTAATGCAATTTTTGTTGTATTCGGTTCATGAAACCTTCCCATATCACATACCAAAAGTCCATGAAAATCCAAGTGGTGGAACATTGTCAAAATTGGAATTATTTGTGCATAGGTCAATGGCGAAAAGCTGCACCTGTGGCAGTTTTATCGAACTTTCATAGTACAGGGGATATGTGAAAATTAGGTCAAATTCTTTCATATAAGCATGAAACTTGGTGAACTTGTACAGTTTGGAGCCCTGAACATTTTCAGATATGAAACCATTATCAAAAAACCCTAATGATCGCCGTGGCAACTATTAATTCCATTATAACTGAATTACGAATTACTGAATTCTTCATTATATCTCCTGAACCAAACATGGTATCTCAGAACAAGTGATGCCTACAGGGATGAGCAGTATTTATTGTACATGTATTCCATATTTCAAATACAAAATATATTGTATATTCGTAATTTGTATTTGACTGGGTTGAATAAAATGACTTCGTATTTTGTATCAAAATACTTTATAGGTATGTATTTTTGTAGTTTAAAATATTGACAAATATTTTTGGTAAAACCAATACTTTTGGTGATGTGATGACATCATAAAAGTGCAAAACAATGAATGTAGCCTCTGACTGGTGCTGACTTAGAAATTTGCCCACACTTGTGATAATATTGAGATTCAGGAAGATGATCCAGTGCAAGTTGAGTAACTTTAGGCGGGTCAATATAGGGTTCAACATCGAAAAAGTTTTTTTATGGATTCTGGTACTGTTAGGCATGCTAAATAACATACTAAAAATCTAGTAAAATCTGACCTTGAGAAATGGGTCATTTGGGGGCAGAAAGGGGTCATTTGGGGGCAGCCGTGGCCTACTGGTTAGCACTTCGGACCTGTAACCGGAGGGTTGCCGGTTCGAACCCCGACCAGTAGGCACGGCTGAAGTGCCCTTGAGCAAGGCACCTAACCCCTCACTGCTCCCGAGCGCCGCTGTTGATGCAGGCAGCTCACTGCGCCGGGATTAGTGTGTGCTTCACCTCACTGTGTGTACACACTGTACTGTGTGTGTTTCACAATTCACGCATTGGGATAAATGCAGAGACCAAATTTCCCTTACGGGATCAAACGAGTATATATACTTACACTTTTCAAGATGGCCACCAAAATGGCTGCCAAGAGGTTAGAATGGCTATGGGCCCTATCATGACAGTCAACAGCACAGCAAAGCGCATAATCATCACGATGCAACACGTATTTCTATTATATAGTTTTTCGTCATGCCCGTCTCTTTTATTGAGCAACGCACCAAGGGGTGTGGCAATTAATGACCTAAGGACGGGTCTAGCGCATTATCTAAAAATCGCTATCTTACACTACCTAAAACGCATTACGCCACTGACCAAGAAATACCTGGTCAGAAATCCATGGCGAGTTGTTTATATGTTATTTTAAGAGTGCATTATCAACAGTGATGGGCGGGTGCACAACTACACCCTGCTTTTCTCGTCCACAGGAACGTGCACCAGCGCACATCCATAAAAACATTATAAATTACACTATTACAATGGGGAACATAATTATAATAAAGATATCGGGAAATACGTCTCACAATGAGTAGTTATTCACCATCATTTGCAAATTGTTAATGACAATTAAAAGTGAATGGGCGAGAGGCACATATGGAGCACAGCTGAAGACGCACTGTCACGAGATGTAAGCAACTCCTCTGCAGGATAAATGTCCTTAGGTTTCTTATTTAGTCATTTAAACACTATTGGGGTAAGTGTTGCCTTTTTCAGGCTATTTTGTCAATGGTAACCTATTGTCAGTCAATAGTGAGAGTAATTAACTGTGTATAACTGTTTTGTCGTTGACTATGACACCACGGAGAAGTTAGTTTCACTTTGCCAATGAGTTAAAATAATACACGAGTGCAGATGCGTTTTAAGGATGTTACACCCAAAACACACCCATGACTAATTAAGAAACATAGATCCACCATTTTTGCGCCAGGTGCGGGACTTTTGAAAACAAAACCACCCCCAATGTGGACTGGACAAACCCCTAAGCTATTTGATAGTGACCATGCGTATTAGACAAATATAGCCCTATATCTCAATTACTATTCAGCCCACAGGGGTGAATCTGAGGTACAAGGTACAAGGTACAAGGAAGTTTATTGTCACATGCATATAGTTACTGGAAGTAAGAAATGCAGTGAAATTATGTCTGGTGTCAGCCTATTTGTGCAAAGTGGGGGGTAAAAAAAGTGCAGTAGAAGAGGGGTTTAGTAGATTAAGTGGCAAGGGCTGCATAAAAGGTGGGGGGGGAGGATTGGGATTGGGTGGGGGCACCAACAAGGAGCACCCAAGAGCAACAGGGGCAAGGAAAACTCCCTTACCAAGGAAGAAACCTTGGGCAGATCCCACGGCTCAAGGGGCTAACCCAACTGCCAGGGGTCTTGGGTGTGTGTGTTGGGGGATGACAGGGGAGATGGGATAGTGTGCTGTGTATGTGGGGAGAGGGGCAGTGTGCAATATGTGTGTTGGAGAAGCTTCCTCATGAGACAATGTGCTCTGTATTGGGGGGGCAGTGTGCTGTAAGTATGTTGGGGATGTGTGTTGGAGAAGCTTCCTGATGAAATAATGTGCTGTGTATGTAGGGGGGCAGGGACTTACTATTGCAAGCAGAGTACTGTATGTAATGTATGTGAGTGATGACAGTGAAGATGTGTGTGTGGGCGGGAGGGGAGTGGAGCAGTGACTGTGTGTGTGTGTGTGTAGTGTGGGTAGGTGGGGGCAGTGTGCTGTAAGTATGTAGAGGATGTGTGTTGGAGAAGATCCTGAAGACAATGTGCTGTGTATGTGGTGGGGGGCAGTGTGCAGCAAGTATGTAGAGGGAGGCTTACTGTAGCAAGCAGTGTGCTGTATGTATGTGAAGTGATGACAGTGATGATGTAAGTGTCTGTGTTGGGGGGCAGGGACTTACTATTGCAAGCAGAGTACTGTATGTATTGTAATGCGGAGTGATGACAGTGAAGATGTGTGTGTGTGGGCTGGGAGGGAGTGGAGCAGTGACTGTGTGTGTGTTGTCAGTGTGTGTGTGTGTGGGTAGGTGGGGGCAGTGTGCTGGGGCATGTAGAGGATGTGTGTTGGAGAAGATCCTGAAGACAATGTGCTGTGTATATGTGGGGGCAGTGTGCAGCAAGTATGTAGACGAGGCTTACTGTAGCAAGCAGTGTGCTGTATGTATGTGAAGTGATGACAGTGATGATGTAAGTGTGTGTGTTGGGGATGGGGGTGGGGGGCAGAAAGGCTAGGCAATCAAGGACATGGGTAGATGGAGGAGAAATCAAAAATAATAAATAAAAAAGTGTGCAAAAAGTTGGAGAAAGTCAGATATGTGTGTGTGTGTGTTTTGACGTGTGATGAAATAAGAAAATAAATAAAAGGTCTGTAGCATAGGGAGAGAGATGTAAAAGTGTTAAAAGTCTTGTAGGTGTGTGTGGGTGTGTGTGTGTGTGGGGGTCATGAGTGCTGAGGAGTGAATGAGTGCAAAGTCAGTATAGTGTGAGTTCAGAGTTGGGAAATGTTTGAGAGTGCTGAGGAGTGAATGTGTGCAAAGTCAGTATAGTGTGAGTTCAGAGTTCGGATGGCCTGGGGATAAAAACTTCTTCTGAGTCTCTCAGTTCTGGCTTTGTGACTACATAGGCGTCTTCTTGATTTCAGCGGTAGGAATAATCCATTGTTAGGATGAGAAGAGTCCTTCAGAATCTTTTGGGCTCTTAGGAGTACTCTTCTGGAATAGATATCTTGTAGAGCAGGGAGTTGAGTTCTTATAGTATGTTCAGCTGAGCGCACTACTCTCTGCAGAGTACTACAATCTCTAACTGTGGAGTTCCCATACCAGGTGATGATGCTACCAGTTAGAACACTCTCAACCGCTGAAGTGTAGAAGGCCTTCATGATGGATGTAGAAACTTTGAATTTCCTTAGCTGGCCCTAAAAGAAGTAGAGTCGTTGTCTGGACTTCTTCAGAACATATTGAGTGTTAACAGTCCATGTTAAGTCTTCAGTAATGTGGACACCAAGGTATTTAAAACTTGTGACTCTCTCTACAGGTTGCCCGCTGATCATTGGTGGGGTGTAACTGTAGTTCTGCTGCTGCCTTCTGTAATCCACTACCATTTCCTTGGTTTTATTGATATTCAGTGTCAAGCTGTTAGATTGACACCACTGTGCCACCTCATCAACCTGATCCAAGTAGAACTGTTCATTGTTGTTACTAATCAGGCCCAAGATCACTGTGTCATCTGCAAACTTGATGATGGAGGTATGACTACTGTTGGCTTTGCAGTCATGTGTGTAGATGTTGTACAGCAGTGGACTCAAAGCACAGCCTTGGGGAGCACCAGTGCTGATGGTTAATGAGTCAGATGTCAGACCCCCCACTCTAACCACTTGTGAACGGTTTGTGAGGAAGTCAAATATCCAGTGACACAGGGTGGTGTTCAGTCCTAAGGCCTTCATCTTTGTGACCAAGGTGAGAGGTACTATCGTGTTGAATGCTGAACTAAAGTCAATGAACAGCATCCTCACATAATTCCCATTCCCCTCCTCCAGGTGAGTTAAGGTGGTGTGCATGAGGTTTGAGATGGCATCCTCTGTAGACCTGTTGGCTCTGTAAGCAAATTGGAGGGGGTCGAAGGAGGCAGGGAGGGATGAGCAGATAATGTTTTTCACAAGCTTCTCAAAACACTTCATCACTGTAGACGTCTACTGGGCTACTGGGCGGTAGTCATTCAGACATGATGGACTTTTGTTTTTCGGTACTGGAACAATAACAGACTGCTTGAGGCAAGTAGGAACTGTCTCTTGAGCCAATGATGTGTTAAAGATATAAGTGAACACAGGAGCTAACTGAGCAGCGCAGGATTTCAAAACCCTGTTAGAAATAGTGAGCACAAATGATGGTCAAATTAAATAATAATATGATTTTAAATGTTAACATTGAACATTTTGGAATGCTCTACCTTTTTCAGCGATATATTAAAATCAATGTGTTTTAATACAGAGTAAATGCAAAACAGGAATATGTACCATGTCCAAGGCACGGAGGAAGATAATACTTACCTGGTATTATATCTCATCTAAAGGGCATATGCTTTTAGAAAATTAATCTGTTTTCCCTGGAAATTAATCTGTTTTCCCTGGACATTATAGGCCAAAATGTATCCACTTTACACTAGATTCGCCTTTGCAGAATAGAGGGCAATGTATTGTGCATGGCATGGAGGAAGATGGGAAATGTCTTGAATTGTGTAATGTCTTATCTAGAGGGTATATGCTTTCAGAAAATATATAGTTTAGGGTGTTTCATTTGTTTTCCCTTGACTACATGCCAAAATGTATCCACTGTACACTAGATTCGTCAATGCAGAATAGAGGGCAATCTGTTGTGCATGGCATGGAGGAAGATGAGACATGTCTTAACTGGTGTTATATCTCATCTACAAGTAATATGCTTTCAGAAAATATATAGTTTAGGGTATTTAATCTGTTTTCCATAGACAGTATAGGCTAAAATGTATCCGCTTTACACTAGATTCACCTATACAGAATAGAGGGCAATGTATTGTGCATTGCATGGAGGAAGATGGGACATGTCCTAATTGGTGTCACATCACTTCTAGAGGTTATATGCTTTCAGAAAATATATAGTTTACGGTATTTAATCTGTTTTCCATAGACAGTATAGGCTAAAATGTATCCGCTTTACACTAGATTCGCCTATACAGAATAGAGGGCAATGTATTGTGCATTGCATGGAGGAAGATGGGACATGTTCTAATTGGTGTCACATCACTTCTAGAGGTTATATGCTTTTAGAAAATATATAGTTTATGATGTTTAATTTCTTTCTCTTAATAGTGCAGGCCAAAATGTATCAGCTGTTCACTTGATTCGCCTATGCAGAATAGAGGAGTATGTATTATGCATGGTATGGAGAAAGATGGGACATAAGTTGATTAATGCTATATTTCATGTACAGGGCATATGCTTTTCGAATATGTATAGTTTTGGCTGTTCTATGATTTTGGTAAAACCATGACCCATGCATAGGCATGCATTTTAATTATTAATCTTAAACTATATTTATTAGTATAGCATGCACCTTTTGCCAGACGTCACAACAATAGTCACCTCTTTGGAGGCTAGTTGCAGTTATCTGCACCTTTCTGTCAAATTTGGACATTATCATGTCCATCTTTAACTTTATAATTTTCCTTCATTCATTCACTTACAGTACATAAACATGCTGTACTGTCTGATTACTGTTTTAGCCAAAATTGTGCAAAGTAAAGAGGCATCATACAGGCCCCTCTGATTGGACAGACAGTCTCTCAGTCAACCCCCGGGCAAGAGGTCAATTATAAGTCTTGGAAAATGATGGACTGGTACATGTGATATACTGTATATGATTCAGTGACCTCTAAATCAGACCACCAAAACACTTTCCTAGGCTTAATAATGCTTTTAAGTTAAAACTATGTGTTTGTACAACTTTAACATTGTGGAACACTTACATGCAAAAACACACTGGCTCTATTTAAAGACTTAACAACCATTTCCATTGATTCAAAGAGGCCAAAATGTAAAAATAGACACCAGTTAGCAACAAACCAGTCTGAAATAAGCCTGAGAAATGTACTAACTCTTTGAAAATAAAAGAATGTTCCTCAACAATGCAATATTCTAAAATTCCATGTTAAGTTAGATGGGGTCAGATATTCTTTAGAATGCTTATTCTACAACATTCTAATTACAGTTTTGTCAGTATTTGCTGAAGGATAATGCATAAAACAACCCTCATTTTAACATATTTCCACCAACTGGATTTTCATGGACTTTTCATGGACTTTTACTATGGTGTTTAGATCATCAATTGAAATATAAAAATGTGAAAATAAATTCTGTTGCAATTAGTTTTGGGTCAGACCTCACTTTGCCTAACCTGACCCTAGCCAGATGAATGTCGTTCCGCTTAGCTCCGCCTAGCTTCACTCACATCCATCTGGGACCTCTTCCATTGAGAGTGATTTCTCCAACCAACTTTATGGTTTAGCCAATCAGGACGCAGGGCGGGAGTTTCATAGATGTGACATAGCGTAGAAGCTGTGAGTCTGTGAGAACTGTGAGTCTGTTATTAGCGTCACGGGTTGGCTTCGATGTGAGTGGTTGAAGTAGCACGTCAATAGATGACGGACAAGTGGCTTATTCAATCATATGCAAGCATTTTTTGATTAGGCCCAGCCTTCTGAAGCAACACTTCAATGGATCGGTTCCAGGTGGATGAGTGGAGCTAGGCGGAGCAAAATTCATCTGGCTATTGCCAGGTTACACTTTACCTGGACTAATAGGCTACTTCACCACTGAGACAACAGACTGCTAGCAG
Source organism: Alosa alosa (assembly GCF_017589495.1). Lineage (NCBI taxonomy): Eukaryota > Metazoa > Chordata > Actinopteri > Clupeiformes > Clupeidae > Alosa > Alosa alosa. The sequence goes on from NC_063201.1 coordinate 1,615,490, forward strand.
TCAAGGAAAATGGTTAATTATTGCCATGTTTTAGGTTGTACCAATATGTCAGACTGAGAAAAACATCTGGTGTAGGTATCACTTCCAAAAGTTATTAAAAAAACAGGGAGAAGGTAGCCTAGAAATCTAGATGCACCCCTAGGGCTAGTCTAGCAACTCTCCGTTGGCTTGTGAGCTCCAGAAATCGAAACTCAATCAGGCCAATGAAATCGTGTATAGAGTCGTTAGGTGGGCTTAACTTAATGATTGATGGCAGAGTTGCAACGGTTTGGCTTGAATTCCCTGCTACTTGAAAACAAATAAGATGGATGTTGCTGTTGGCGAACAGTGTGACATGAGTTAAGCTTTTATAAAGTTGGCAAACGTAGGGAGATAACCGTATTGTTTGGATAAGAAGCTCAGTACACCTTACTGTCTGACGGTAACTCATAAGCAAAACCTAGCATACACGACCGTATGTTAAGGTAAAGCATTACACAGAGGCAACCTAATAATAATAAAAAAGTAAACCTAATTTTTAAAAAACGGCACTAATCATTTCAGAGGTTTTCGATGGATTGACCGTAGGTCAGAAAAGTGGAAAGAAGATTAGCTTCAAGGCTATAACTTTTTTGTTTTGTTTTAGCATGACTATTTTTGAAGATAATCAAGTATGGTAGCTTCAACATTAACACGACTGGGTGAGGATGATAGTAATAATAATACATAAATAAATGTTTAACTTTGAAGGCGAAGGAAATGTGAGAAGAATTTCTGTGTATCTATCATATCAGAGCCCGTCTACGGAGAGCCTTGCCACTCCGTATTAAAGGGGTGGTTCAGGATTTTGGACATAGGACCTCATTTCCAAATAAGCAAGTGTGATATTTATCAGTGGAGACCGTTTTCAACATGTTTCATCCAGTCCTTCTAATTGCAGAGTTAGCGGGTGCTAGGCTAAGCGCCAAGTCAAGCGGTATGTGCTAGCCTGCCACTAAAAACAGTCTTACCCACTCCAAAAGTACACCCAAGGCAAATAAATTATAGCGCCAGACTATCGATGTAAATGTCTGTATTGATAGTTTTATTTCTAACATTATTCTATCCTTGCATTTCAACGATCGCATTACATTTTGAGGGACTAGTGTCTTAGCTTGGCGGAATTATACTTGCTACAGTTAGTAGTACTAAAAAAAGTAAACAGTAAAGCGCACTCCAATGGGGATACCTAGTAGTAGCCTTGGTAATATCAGTCCGCCGCTGAGATGCAAAATGACTACTACCAACTTCAGGGAACAAAGTATAACTATTGCAACGCGATGCGAGGGTAGTTGTATTTCTTACACTATTCTATCAACACAGACATTTACATCGATTGTCTGGAATTTGCCTCGAGTGTCCTTTGGAGTAGGTAAGACTGTTTTTAGTGGCAGGCTAGCACCTACCGTTGACTTGCGCTAGCCTAGCACCTGCGAACTCTGCAATTAGAACAACTGGATGAAACGTGTTGAAAACGGTCTCCACTGATAAATATCACACTTGCTTACTTGGAAATGAGGTCCTATGTCCAAAATCCTGAACCACCCCTTTAAGTCCCATTGTACCGAATTTTGGATGCAGTTCCACCAGAGTTCCACTGGGGGCGATCGCCATGAGTGCAGAATGAATGGGAGTCAATGGAGCTAGACGGCTAAAATTGTCTCTTTCACCTGATTGTCGTTGACAAATCTTAAGATTTGATTGTATTTTGTATAACTTCAACATGGGTTATAGGTCAAAAGTTGAATGAACGAGTACTTATGTCCTTTTGATTTCTTACAGGTTGGGTCGTTGTTGCACATAACACGCTAGCATTGTGCTAATGAATGACGTCATTGACACATTTGAAAGGCTTTTAAGAACAATTAAGTGACTTTAAAAAATATAATACTCAACCAAGTGTATTTTCTTTGCCTCCCCTTTCGAATACAATACTCAAATTACTTGGAAAAAAATTATATCCCGAGAAAAGTGGATTTTGAGGGGTACAGCTCCATAGACCTCCATGCATTCTGTACTCGTGGACGAGCGCCCTCATGTGGAACCACAGAAGGAACTGCAACCAGTTCAGAAACCGGAGGTTTTCCGAGAGTGGCAGTTCTCCCCTTATTAGACATTCTCTGATCGTCATGATTCATCTCAGTTAACTATGGACCCTTTCAACAAGGTAAACAAAAACAATGCTTGAACGTTCTATTCATCCTAGTTTTTGAGTTTTTGTAACGGCAGGAATAAACACACATGGTAACAAAAATATTCGAAACATGTCTAGCTTTACTCAACACATTAACACTATGATACAGTGTGATTGTAAAGTTGTATGGTTCACTGTGTTCAAAGTCGATCTTAATAACCCTCTACATCTCGACCAACTGATGGTTGTTATGGGAAACTAGTTAGCTGTCGTCTAGCGGAAAGTTGTAGTCCACAAAGTGCTCTCACACAAAGTTTAACCGCATCAAACTTCTACCCGCTCAATTGTAGCATTCTTTATACGAAAATTTATATTACAAATTCACGGACAACATATGTTCACATTCATGGCAAAATTCAAACGGGACCAGAAAATAATTATTTTCTCACATTCACTTGCATTAACGATTTTAGAGGTCCAGCGGGGATAGCGGAAAGGGCGGGACTTACCAGCTCTCTACAGTAGGTGGCAGTAATGATTTAAAGAACTTGGACTTGCAATCGGTAAATCGAAAGAAGAAGGGAGGTTGCTCCTTTTTTACAGTCTATGGGGTTGCTCACTCCATGAGAGGTCAGTCTCTGTCTTTTACTGTCTCTGATAAAGTCTCTGGGAGTTCTTAACTTTGCCGATCCCTTTAATGTGGAATTCTCAGAATTTCGAGGTAGAAACATTTAGCCAAGAGAGATGACTGACGGCTAATTTGTAGGAGAGTTTGACTGCTTCACTTGCCATTCCATTATCGTGCAACTAGTGCAAATGCAGCCTTGTAGGCTATTTTGAAAAAGGGGACGCTCGTAACTTTTCACAACTCAACATTTCGTCTCTTAAACGGTATGTAAGTATGGCTTGTTCAGATTACAGAATTGAATTTCCCCTGGGGATCAATAAAGTATCTATCTATCTAGAACGGAATTCTACCAAAAGTTGTTGTCACATGCATGGTTTGGTTTGGTGAACCTTTACCTACTTTCGGATGGTCCAATGGTTAACAACAACCTGTTTAAATGACAGCTAGGTTGCTTGTCATTGTCTTGAATAGACTATTTACAATTCTACAGATGGCCAGCTCCAGAAAAGTGTTAGAATTGTTCTACGACGTTGTATCTCCTTACTCTTGGCTTGGATTCGAGGTTTGTAATAAAGTTTGCAACAGCTATAGACTGCATGCTAGTTTTCAATTGTATGAAGATTTCTACTTTATCGGTGGTTTTAGGTGCTCTGTCGCTACAGACATGTTTGGAACATTGACCTCAAATTGCGACCGGCCTTCTTGGGAGGCGTTATGCAAAGTTCAGGTAGGATCCTTCTTTCATTAATGAAATATAGCCTAGTGTCACTCGTTTGCAACTGTTGAGCAAATCGTGCATGATCTTGTGCAATTGCAATTCGATAAATTCCGATTTTAATAAACCTGGCCATTTTTGCACTTAAGAATCTGTGCTTGCTTGTTTGTTTCTTTGTGTATTTGTTGTTGAGAAAGGTAACAAGCCTCCAGGTCTGGTCCCAAATAAGTTTCTGTACATGACAAAAGACTTGGAACGTCTCGCTCAGTATTTCAAAGTACCCCTGTCCTCTCCATCAAACCCTTTTGAGGCCATGTTTGAGAAAGGTAGCCTTCATCTCTCTTCTATTCTCTTTGTTGATGGTGCCTCAGTATACTGTCCCACGAAAACACTCTCTTGCCAATAACTCTCCTTCCCTCCCTCTCTCTGTGTTCCATCTTCTGGTCAGGTTCTCTTACAGCCATGCGCTTTGTGACTGCAGTGGCTGAGAAGGAGACAGGTGGAGATGCCCAGGTGGAGAAGGTGTCCAGGGAGCTGTGGATGAGAATCTGGAGTAAAGACCAAGACATCACCCAGCCTGCATCACTCATAGAGGTACCGCACGGAACCACACCTCATAGTCCTGGTTTCAGCATACTCTAGTGACTTATCCTCCACTGCCAAGATCATCCCAAATAATGATTTCATTGTCTGGGAGTAATTGTAACTGACTGTTCTTGTTTCTTGTAAATGGTACTGAATTATTCCCCCCCCCCTCAACAGGCGGGTCTAAAGGCTGGACTGTCAGCCAGTGAGATTGATGAGTTGCTGAAGTTGGCCCAGTCCCAGCCAATCAAAGACAAACTTAAGGCCAACACACAGAAAGCAATGGGTTATGGGGTCAGTACCATGACAGTGGTCAATCCTTTGTGTTGAATGATACAAATGTCGTTTTCATGCCTATTGTCTTTATCTACCAATTCTCTCATCTTTGTAGGCTTTTGGTTTCCCTCTGATTGTCTGTCACGTGGATGGCAAACCTGAGGCGTTCTTTGGCTCAGATCGCTTTGAGCTGTTGGCCCACTGCATAGGTCAGGAATATTCCATAAAAATGAATTCCACTAAAATGTACATGTTTTGTTTTAAGATCTCTATATGTTGTTATGACTCATACCAGTAAGTGGTTGTTAGCAGATATCGACATGATTCTATAGGCATGATGTTATCAACATTTGTATAATTAAAGCTAATGTTACTTAAGGTGTTAACAGCCATTAACATTATTTTTTTCTATATTTGTTAATTATTATGATGAAGTGCAATTGAGTAACAACTAATTGTTGCCATGGATCATTTGTTGTTGTTGTTCATGTAAGATGTAAGCTATGTATCTCCTAATCGGCGAACCACAGTGTACACATCATTTCTCAACTTGTCTAATCTTCTGTCTTTTAGGAGAGAAGTGGGTGGGGCCACAACCAAACAAGCCCTCTGCCAAAATGTAAAACCTCCTAGATTACAGTATCACAGTAAAAACTGTAACACAAGGACATAATTATAGCATTTATTTAAAATAAAAAATGATTTTGTGACATTACAGCCATTTGGAAATTCAATTTTTTTATATGATTTAATAAATCTACACAGATGAGAAGAATTCCTAGTGCTATAGGTAAGGGATTTCACACAGCGGCCAATCAACAAGCAAGCCTATGTACCGTCAAAAACAAATCACTAACAAATCAACCTAATCATCTGGCGTCCCAGACCGATCCCCTCCACAGTCATGATGGTTTCTCTGCCAATAAATTCTTTGGTCATTCCTCTTCATTGCTGTGGCTGTTTATGAACTGATCAGCAAAATAACCATACAAATCGCAAACCCTTGCGGGAACCCACAAATACCAACAAATCATCAACAAAGTTCGGGAGAAAAATCCCAATTCATCTTTAATTATCAAGCAACATTTAAAATGCTGATTGAGTTGGACATTCACTGTGTGATCATAGCAGAAAGGTGTAATGATATGATTGCAGAGGCACTGAGTCTTACGTGAGCGGGCACATTGGTAAACATAACAGTGTAGCACTGTGAGCACTTGTTGCCTCAGGTGTTTTATCTGCCTGAAAATGTAAATAAATAATGTACAATTGCACCCACATTTTGGATTACTCTAATGCTTTGTCACGCCACGTATGCCCCCATGCAATTTGGGAGGAACTACACTACCCAGCTGAGCAAAACTATTTGCATACAGTTTTATGTCCATTGCAGGTAGAGGCCTACTGTTTTACCTGTTGACTCTCATAATGCCGTCAAAAAAATATTCCATTGTGTAGCCGTCTTTAGTTAAAAAGAAACAGCGCTGATATTACAGTGTAATTTACATGAACTTGTAACTCAGTATAGTGAATTAAAACTTTTAATGTAGTTTACTTCACATTTATAACTTATGATGTGTAAAGAATATGTTGTATAAAGACAAAACAGCAATAATCCATTATGGTTTAAAAGGACTGCACTCTGAATCTAAATATATTTATCCTGTATCATCAGAGGATCATAAATGCGATGATTTTCATCATAGTCTAACAGAGTATTGGTAAATAAGTAACAAATCACACTGCAAAAAATGAATTCTAACCAAGTGTTATTGATCTTATATTAAGATTAAAAAATCTATTTGGTATTGTTTTTAGTATGAAAAGATTTACCTAGCGCCCTCTCAAAAGATCATTTTGACTTAATTTAAGAAGACTTTAACTTATTTTAAGGAGTCTTATCAAGACAAATTTGCTCAACGCACTGGCAGACAAATTTGCTTGTTTTTAGGACAAATTTGCTTAACGCACTGGCAGACAAATTTGCTTAACGCACTGGCAGACAAATTTGCTTGTTTTCAAGATGAGATGTCTTAAAATGAGTCAAATTTCTTTTAAATTAAGTCAAATGATTTCACAAAAAAGCGCTAGGTAAGTCTCTTTATACTGAAAACAATACCAACTAGTTTTTTTATCTTGATATAAGATTAATAACACTATTAATAACACGCTAAGCAGTTTTTGCAGTGCAAGCAGTCTATTTTTTCAAAGCAAATTCACTCAATTAAAACAGTTAAGGGGATTAGTGACTTAAAACCTCTGTGGGTTTATAAGGGCAATTGTCACCAATAAATTTAGGTGAGAAAATGGACAAACCTGAATTACTGCTCTGCATTGGAGGTTAGCATGACAGGAGAGAAGGCTAGATATGTATGACAGAGAGAGAGAGAGGAATAAAGTGGAAAGACCAGTTTCTCTCAGACAAAGAGAAGAGAGGGAGTGTCCACCTGTCGATAGCTGACAGCAACACTCGGCCCTGGTAGGTCAGGATGACGAAGAGAGCAAGAAAGACAGATAGAAAGAGTGGGAGAGGATCCTGCATGTAGTTAACGATCATCAATGAGCTTTAATCACCCTACCTTTCACCCTATCTATTTTTGGACTCACCCAAAAGCCCAACACTGCAGGGCAACTTCAAAACAAGAGAAGCCAGCCAACAGATAGCAGGAGAATAGGTGAAAAGGGCGGGACTAGGTTACAGCTGAGGGTGTGGCTAAGACAAACAAGGAGCCACTGCGTTCAGGAAACTAAACAAAAAAAACCTCAATAAGCACACAAACAGCGGCACCTAAAGAGTGCGTGATAACCTGGCTCAGTGTTTGCAGGAGCTAGGCAGAACGGCGGAAGGCTTTTGGCGATAACCCCAACCTGCTGCTGCTGCTGCTGTGTGTGTATGAAGCAGGGTGGCTATGTCACCGCCTGGGTAAGACCTCAGGAGAAGGACCTCATCAACACCTCCATCTGAAGGAACTGGGATTATTTTAAAGGACGAAAGGATTATAGAGTTTGGCGTCCTTCAGATATACTGACATACAGGTAAGATGATGCCACCACTTCATACCTGATCCTACTGTATTACTTCATCCTGAGGGGATCTGTAGTCAGTGTAGTGTGTGTATAAATACATATACGTGTGTTTGTGTATAGGTGTGTGTGTGACTTACCGGTAGTTGGGTGAAATATGTTGTCAGACAGGTTAAGGGGGTGAACCGCCTGATGCAGAGCTGACAAGGGTTCTGGGTGTGAGACAAGACACCTCCAGAGCATGGTCTATTTACATAACTGCTAACGCATTTGTAGAGGAAAATGTAGAGGAAGATATAGATATTTGTAGGTGTCACATTGATGTGCTAATTACCGCAAGGTTTATTTTAATCTGAGGGTACTCTCAACAGATGTGGAAATGTTGACACATTTGAATAACAGCAAGCAAGATGCATTCCTAGTACTGTGGTATATTTTGTTGAACATTCCTGTGACATGGTATGTTTGTCTTCCCATACATCATGATCAACAAAGACGAAATCTAAAATATCTATATCCTAGAAAAAATCCACCACACTGAGCTAAATAGGTACAATTAGATTGTTCTGGATGTGGTCTCCTTCTCTTGGTTTAATGTGGAAACTAAGTGTAGACCACATCGCTTTCCAAACCATTTCTGTACATCCACAGGCACTTTTCACAGTGTGCAATATGGGCTTCTCTACAAGTTATTTTGGGATATAACCTCATAACACCCTAAATCAATGTGTGTGTGGGGGTATTTATATTTTCAAAAGACAATAGTCACTGAAAAACAACCACCATTAACTATAGTGTTCACTTGTTAGTTACTTGAGCTGGAGTCTTGGGGCTTCATTAATGATTCCTGGAGAGGACATTGCAGATGTAAGGAGAGAGGGCCTAAATAGGTCTGATGTCTGGCCTGGCCTGTTAAAAAACACTTCTGAATGTTTTAGAAACTAAAGATGACATCACCTACGGATTATTTTAGTGCCAATCTAACAGTTCTGAATGTTTTAGAAACCAAAGGTGACCCCCACCTACTGATTGTTTTAGTGCCAATCTAACAGTTATAAGGTGTATAAGGTGTAATACCACCACAAATCAATTGAATCAAATGAGTAGTCATCCAAAGCTAATTAGCATAATTGAATCAAGACTCCATTAATCTGTTATATTAATTATTACAGCCTTTGACACTTGACAGCTGTATGGGTTAGTTACAACACTGTATGGATTAGTTATAACACTGACAGAAATTGGAAGTCACAATTCCTCATTGTTTCAACACTTAAGTTGGGTCACACCACCATGGCATACTGTACACCCAGCCCTAACCTCATCTCACCTGAGAGAGTTGGGTCACACCAACATACATAATCGTCTGCAACTACATTTAAATCCTTGCTATTTAACAGCCAGTTTTCCCATTTCAGATGTTATGCAAATGATCAGCATGTCATGAGAATCAAGCTTAGTGGTTAGATGGTGCTTAACTGCCTACCCACATTTGCAACAGTCCTCACACCCTCACACCACACCTACCTTCTGAGAGAACACAAACAAGACCATTAGACCAGGGCTTGTTTCAATCCATATGAACTGTGATGAAAAGTGACAAACCTGGGTAAGTTAACTCAGAGAAAGTGGTAAACCTTCTGAGCCCTATGGCATTGTTTTGTTAGGAGGTTTAACCCTTTACTCTGAGTTAACTAACCCAGGTTTGTCACTAAACCACGCACTTTGGAATACCCCACTGGAGGGTGTAGGGCCTATATCATGCACATCCTCAAGTAGTGTGTGTTTTACAAGTGACCTATTGCTACAGCAGAAGCAGCACCATCTAGTGGTTAGTTTCACTAATCTAGCAAAACAAGTTTGTCTTGTGGGAAACAAGCACATTTGCTTGGCTACACAATATATCGAGGTGAAACTTCGTTTCCGCGTTGAGTGTGTGTGTGTGTGTGTGTGTGTTGAGTGTGTGAGAGAGAGAGAGAGAGAGAGAGAGAGAGAGAGTGTGTGTGTGTGTGTGCTGCTTTATTTGAGAACTTTACTTACACAATAATCCCTCTGTGTGTAGAGGGTGGAAACAGAGATGATGTATGTTCTTGTCCTTCGCAAAACTTCCCGACACCACAAGGAAGGCGCCGTCATGTTGTCTGTCATCACCTCTGTGATCAGTGTGGCCAGCACTGTTTCCTCACCAGCAGGGAGAACCATAGTGTCTCTCATGCCCTGTCATACTCACCTGTCATGCTTACCTGTCATACTCACCTGTGTCTCTCATGCCCTGTCATACTCACCTGTCATGCTCACCTGTGTCTCTCATGCCCTGTCATACTCACCTGTCATGCTCACCTGTGTCTCTCATGCCCTGTCATGCTCACCTGTCATACTCACCTGTGTCTCTCTGGTGTTCTCACTCTTTCTCCAGGATGTCTGACTCCCAGTGCCAGACGGGGGACACCCTCTGCTGTGAGTACAACCATTTTCTGCCTTAGGGTTTTGGATGGATATTTAAATATCATCACTGAGTTACTTAAAGGATGTCAGTTAGCTGATGAGCCATTCCTACTTTGAACTGCTATGTAGAAAATCTCACTTCTTCCCATAGCGCATGCTGTCCTTATGTTCTGCCCTAATGGGCATACACAATGACAACAAATCAGTTGTGCAGGTAGTAGATTGGCACTGACATTGTATGTGTAAAATCTTATGACATGAAGGCTAACAGCAATAGAATAATACAAATTGCAAAAATGTGCCTTTTCCATGGAGGCCATGATGTCATAGAAAGAAAGCCACAGGTCAGACTCACCTGGTGGACAGGAATAAGGAAACATAGTTAAGACACTTCTGCCAGTCTGGAGGCTGAGCGGCTAACTCGGGACTTGATTTTCCTGCCACGTCATGCTTAGTGTGAGCAGGAAGTTATTTTCTCATTAGAGGCTGTTTCTTTAGGAAACCCCCACACATTCACCAGCATGCTGCTGTGTTTATTCCTATGGGTTGCTGCTGTGTTTATTCGTATAGGTTGACCAGGTTTACAGCAGGCTGTACTGTCCACATATTTGAACAGGCAAATCTATTGTTTATTCTTACGGTTATCACTATTTATTGTCTACATTTGCATTCAGATATCTGTATGTAAACAAATATTTGTAAGTTATATTAAAAGCACTACATGTGTGGTAAAACAGGTCACACCCTCTATTGCATTTACCTGATTAATTTACGCACCGTGTCAGTGCATGAACTTGTTTACCTAGGCACAGTTATACCATATTGTGTGGACTACATTATCCTCATTGTCCTTGACCACTGGGTTGCATATTGTGTAGACGACATTATCCTCATTGTCCTTGACCACTGGGTTGCATATTGTGTAGACGACATTATCCTCATTGTCCTTGACCACTGGGTTGCATATTGTGTAGACGACATTATCCTCATTGTCCTTGACCACTGGGTTGCTGTTTTGTGCAGATGTGCGTGTGTACGAGCAGGAGGTGATCGTGGTGCTGTTTTGTGCAGATGTGCGTGTGTACGAGCAGGAGGTGATCGTGGTGCCCGTGTTGCTGTTTTGTGCAGATGTGCGTGTGTATGAGCAAGAGGTGATCGTGGTGCTGTTTTGTGCAGATGTGCGTGTGTACGAGCAGGAGGTGATCGTGGTGCCCGTGCTGCTGTTGGCATCGTTCCTGGGCGTTCTGATTCTCCTGCTTCTGCTGCGCTTCTGCCCTGAGAAAGTGGACCGTCTGCGACCATCGGCCAACAAAGGCAGTAAAGGCCAACGCTCCAGGAGAAACCTCCAGGGCATCGATGGTGAGTTCAGAAGCAGTATAGTCAAGGGGGAATCTAGGGGATGTTGATGGTATATCGTGTGTGGGTATAGATGATGACATGCAGCAGTATTTCACTGCGTGCAATATATAAATGTACCCGCTGATTAGAAAACCTTAGGACTGACATGGAATGTGTCTTGTCTAGAAGCAACACAGCCATTGCCCCCTCTCTCACTCTCTCAGCTTCCCATAGTCTTCAGTCTTGCACTTCTGACATCTATCCTAGAGTCATTTTCCAAGTCCCAGTTTGCCTCCAAACCCTCTCCAGCTTCCTCTGAATGCTGTTATTCACTCGCCCTCCATGTTTTCCCGTAACTTGATCCTTTCTACGTGTAAGTGTAAGTTCAGTGTAAATTGACCCATAGCCCTGTTGTATAAGCTCACCACATGGAGCCCTGAAAAAGAATGAGACAATTTGGGACAACATGGGCCAAGTTATGGACAGGCAGCTTAAAGCAGACTCATTGGGGCATTAAAACCTGAAAACTGAAAGTAACTCCCCACTGCCCCCATGGGTCTGCTTTAAGCTGCCTGTCCATAACTTGGCCCATGGATCTGCTTTAAGCTGCCTGTCCATAACTTGGCCCATGGGTCTGCTTTAAGCTGCCTGTCCATAACTTGGCCCATGGATCTGCTTTAAGCTGCCTGTCCATAACTTGGCCCATGGGTCTGCTTTAAGCTGCATGTCCATAACTTGGCCCATATCTGCTTTAAGCTGCCTGTCCATAACTTGGCCCATGGGTCTGCTTTAAGCTGCCTGTCCATAACTTGGCCCATGGGTCTGCTTTAAGCTGCCTGTCCATAACTTGGCCCATGTTGTCCCAAATTGTCTCATTCTTTTTCCTATGGACTGCATGTGATGAGCTTGAACAACAGGACTAGGGGTCAATTTACACTGAACTTCCACTTTTTTTTACACCCTTTTTCATCAACTGTTCTTATATTATATACCACTGCATCCAGCCCAGATGACCAACCGTGACACTCACTCTCCCCCTCTCTGTGTCGTCCTTCCAGCCCCTCCAGGCATCAACCCTCTGGAGCACGAGAGCATCGCTCTGGACCTGCCGTCCTACTCCACCTTCACGCCCCTGGCGTCCTCCAGCGGCGTGTCCAGCATCTACTCCAGCGGCCGCGGCTCCTTCAGCGTCGACAACGACACCTTCAGCCTCCCGCCCGGCTCCGTCTCTGCGGACACCGTCGCCATGGTTGGTGCCGCCAAAGAGCCACGCCACCGCCTGCCCGAGAAGTTCAAGCTGGTCACTCCGCTGCCCTCGTCCTACTCACTGAAGTCCGACAGCACAGTCTCGCTGTACCGCGCCAGGATGGACAACAGGAATGTGGTTCTCAGAGTGCTAAAAGGTGAACAGAGAGCTACCACTACCACAAGCTGTAATAACCTACTCAAGCTGAAAATGATCTGACGGATCATGAGAAATCTTTCTCTGATTGTAGAGATAGCATAGAAATAACAGTAATATCCTCAAAAAGACCTCAACTGACCTATACGCTTGATTCCATTCATTAAAATGGCCTCAACTGACCTATATGCTTGATTCCATTCATTAAAAAGACCTCAACTGACCTATACGCTTGATTCCTTTCATTAAAAAGACCTCAACTGACCTATACGCTTGATTCCTTTCATTAAAATGGCATTGCAAATATTCTTTTTTTTCAGCATTCATCAGTGGTTATGCTCCATAAAGAGTAGCTAATTTGCTGTTGCAATATATTGCAGTAGTGCATATAACTTTTATAGTGCAGTAGTGCATATAACTTTTATAGTGCAGTAGTGCATATAACTTTTATATTGCAGTAGTGCATATAACTTTTATAGTGCAGTAGTGCATATAACTTTTCTCTTCTCTCCTGTCTCTTTGTCCCCTCAGACTCGGCCAGTGCCGGTGAGTCTCAGTCGTTCCTGGGCTTTGCCTCCTTCCTGTCCCAGCTGGGGCCCCACCCCTTCCTGCCGGAGCTGCTGGGTGTGGTGTCCGTGCGAGCGCCGCTCATCACTGTCACTGAGGAAATGGAGAACAGGGACATGCTGGGCTTCCTGTGGAGGTGCAGGCAGGTGAGGGAGTCTGAGTTCAACTACAACTCCCATGATGCAAGATCACCTGATACCACATACATGCATTATGCTGCGTTGTAGACAACTCAGATGTAGGAGATCGGACTTCAGTTCCAACTTTGAAGTTAAGGTAGATCAATGTGCCCCGAGTTTAGAAGTGGGAGACTTCGAGTGGTGTTCCATTTCACTTCAAGTAGGTCAGAAATCTTGACCTCTGGTCTGGAATGAAATTGGAAGATTCCAACTAGGAAATATCCGACATCTGAGTTTTCTGGAATGCAGCATTAGGTGTGCCAAGAAAATTTAGAAATGGTTTCTGCAATCTACACTACCAAACACTACCAGGTAGATCATGACATGAACTACAGACTTCTGACCTAAGACCTTTGACACAGTTTTATTTTTTCCAAATGTTGTTTGCAGGAAAATGTGGGCGTGGATGCGCTCTGTGAGATGACGGAGAAACGCGTCTTCACCATGGCCTCCCATGTAGCCTCTGCCCTGGTGAGTGTCCTAGCGAGGTGCTTCTACCTTAACAGTGTCACCAAGGTTGTGCAAATTAATATATATATATATATATATTTGAGAGATGAAATAGTCATCATCTTGTCATTATTGAATGTCTATAGCTGTGCTGTGAGCTGTGTGTTTACATAGTTTCTTTCTCTTCTTCTAGGAGTATCTCCACAGCAAAAATCTTGTACATGGCAACATAAAAGCACGCAGTGTTCTGGTCAGTCGTCAGTTCACGGCCAAACTGTGGGGTCTTGGTGGTGCCTATGCTAGGGGGGCGGGAGCTACCCATGCCCATGAGGATTCTGGCAAGAAGTGGCAGGCGCCAGAGCTATTGGCCAGAAGGCCTATCAGTCAAAAAAGTGACGTGTAAGTGATCTGATCTGGTTTTAAACTGAGTGGCTTGACTTTATTCATTTTGTATGGGACTTTGTGGTCTTTTCATTTCTAAATCTGTGATTTTTGTTCTTGTCTTCACAGCTGGTCTTTCGGACTCATGCTCTATGAGATGGCGACACTAGGTGAGTTTCTCCGTGATTCAAGTCTGATTAGTGGTCATCAGTCATTGACTCGTAACTTGTTCACAGCATAGCTGAAGGGAAACCCAGAGACTATTTATGTATAAAGGAACCAAAACAATAAGGTGGTTTTTGCTAGACTTCCTTCCTGAAAGCTTTCGCCATATCGTACATAGTCCGTCTCTGCTATGATAGTAACTGGGCCATGGCTCACACCACCTCCTGACACATCTGCATGTGTTTACTTTTGCAAATGATAAGGCTAATCAGGAATGCTCAATCTCCACTACATCAAGTAAACGCTCAGCTGAGCTAAGTAGTACAAAAGTGAGTTTTTGTAGGGTGGCCTTTGTGTCGAGGACAATGCTGTAGATTGGGTTCGACACATCACCCTCCCTTCCTAACCAATCAGGGGAAGCTCCATTCGCCGAGTTGCCTGTGACTGAGCTACTGCAGTACCATCAGCGAGGCAAAATCATCAAGAAGCCACCCAACTGCTCCAATGCACTGTAAGTACACCAGCAAGAGCAATACACACATATACATACATACACACACACACACACATACATACACACACACACACACACTTCCCCTGCAGTTATTTCTTTTCTTTGTCCTGTGTTTTGTTTAGCATGCAGAGATAACATCTTGACCCTCTTTGCATGTCTCTGTCTCCACCCCATGCAGGTACGCCATCATCAAGGCCTGCTGCCAGTGGAAGGAACAGGATCGCGTCTCATTGGCCGAAGTGAGTCGCAAGCTCCAATCCGGTGAGAAGAGTGCCAATGACAAGACTGTCTTCCGAGTGCCTGAACTGATCAACATCGAGCGTTACCTCAAGGAGGCCGGCTATGGAGACTCTAATAACTACACAGTCTTCTGAAGAGCCAACTGGGGAGGCTTTGTACTGTTGATCTACGAGCTATGATCATCTAAGTCTTTCTACTTGCGTATTGTTTCCAGTTTCTCACATTCAGGAAAAATAATTAAATGTTTCCTTTCGCAATGAAGGAACAGCAGTTCTTACAGTGTCCTTGTTCCTCTAATCCGCTGTGTTCTGGGCCTTTACTCACTTTACCTTTCCTGTAGTGAATCGCAGATCAATCAGTCCATCTCCTTGAGCCGTCCCACACTAGAACCCCTTTTCTCCACTTCCCGTTGCCTGTCATCTGCACTGTGCTGTGCAGTGCGCTGAAAACGACCTGCTTATGTTGGCCAAGCCAGGGAATTTACTCTCCGTATGCGCACGCAGTTTACACACGGGAGTATGCATGTGGCCCAGAGGATTCCCTGTGGTTTACTGTGCGTAGTTGACCCCTTCAGCAGGAGCAAGAGAGGCCACCACATAGAGCCTTGTGTTGTGTTGTATGGGCTGAGATCAAACGCTGTGGAAATAATCCATCAAACACATTATGGCAGTAGACTTGAACATGGAAACCACTTCAATTGCTCCGGTACTGTAAATATAAGGTTAATATTCTCGTGTTTACCAAGAAGTCTAAGATTAATAATATATTCAGATGAAATCAATTTAGTTTATTATGTGAGATTGCTGGTATTTTACACATTATGTATTTTCTTTTGTAGATTAATAATATAAAAAAGGGGACCAGCTGCCAATACCAAACGTAACCCAAAGGCACATGGTCTATCTATCTGCCCCCACCTTATGATGGCCTGAAAGAGAAAACCAACAACATGGGATCACACAAATACAGCTTGTGACAGAATCCCATTCAACATTTTGTCACTAAGAGTTAAAAAAAACTGCTCTATGACAATCACCTCTTTTTTTAAAGGAAGATTTGTTTCCTAGCTTGGTGTTGACGAAAGGCAGCAGGACGTGGTCTGGTTGGCCTGATGAGGGATTTGAGGCGTGTGATGTGAAGTGATGAAGTGTCATCTTGGCGTTTGATGTGAAGTGTTTAAAATGTGTCCCTCTAATGTGTACAGGTGTCTAATAAAAATAAACAAAACTGTCAAAGCTCTTAATCTCTTACTGTACTTTCACAGAGTTTAGCTGTGCAATGTTTTGAATGGATCACATGGAAATTGTTTTTCCAATAACTGATTGATCTAACTCAAGCTAAACAAAAGCTACTTTGTGGTCATGTTCAGAAACAGGAGACTCGTTCAAGAAAACAGATTCTGTTTATTTAATATTTCTGCATATAGAGAAACAGGTTCACTCATGATCCAACCATGATCTCAAACTCGCTCCCACACTCGCACATGCACGTCGCTCTGTGACTGTCAGGTCAAGCTTCTAACACTGCTACTCAACGCACAGCTTTCATGTAAACTGCCCTCCAAAAAATATTTTCAATATCTTTTTTTTTTTGAGTATAAATGAAGAAAAGCACCCCTAATAGCTACTGTAGAAAAAAATAATACCTAAGGGTTTTAGTTTTGCTTCCTATGATTGTTTTTTTTACTCCTACTGACAGAGGTGGACCGTTTCATGTGCGTCCCAGCCCTGTCTTTGAAAACATTTTGATGGAATGAAAAGAGCAAATGTCAGTGGAGACTCAAGCCTTCACTCTCCGTCTCTACTGTAGAAAATGTGTAACACTCCAGAGAGGCGACGAAGGCATCGTATGCATATTCTCAGAACTAACGGCTAAATTGTCCAACTACTTTGAGTACTGGTGATTACCTACTGTAATCATATCTGCACACTCACATGTTTTGAGTTATATGTCTCGAATGACACACTCCCCCTCACATTCTCACTCCCATTCATCACACACACACACACACACACACTCAACGGTTTCCAGCTTTTATCGGTTTAGCTGTAATGGACTTCACATCATGATTACATGATCACTCAGACCAAACAATAAAAAGAAAAATTGGTTGCACATTCAATGTCCAGGTAAATCAAAGCTCCTCCCCCATTTGCCCCTCCATTCAGTCCTGTCGCTGGAGCTCACTAACGGCCACTACATACTCACCATTCCCCACCTGTATTGACATGCGACAATGTTCCATTTTGACGTCACATTGACGCGCTAGCGGTCGGGGGTGGCGAGTATGTAAAGGGCTTAAGGCGATACACTCACTCCTTTACTCCTCCCAGACCCCCACCTCACCACCCGCCCCCCAGTGTGGAGCAATCCTAATCCCTCCCTTTTGTTTTCATGTGGCCCAATGCTTCTGCAGTCGCCCCGGTCCCTGTCCCATATGCATGTCCCACCTACACTACAGATTAACTTTCACTTTGTCCCCCTCCCATCCGCACACCTCTTCAGTCTCAGGTTGTGGATGATGGTTCATCCGGTCACCTGTCTCTGCCCCATTCATCTCTTTAGTCTTCCAACTCATTTGCTGAACCCCACCCCCCCCCCCCCCCCCACCCCCTGAACATTCATCAACTCATATCTTCAGTCTTTTAAGTTGTCCCAGGCTCAAAGTAGTCGCCCCCCCCAAAAAAAAAAAACCAGCAACCCATTCCTCTCCCCCATCCCCCCCCATGTCTGCAGTCTCAGGTGGCTGATGGCTCAAACCTTTACCCCCCACACTCCCAACCCACCCCTCCCTTCCTCCCTCCCTCTCCCCCCAGCAATCCCCCCCCCCTCCGTCCTCAGTCTCTCAGGTTGTTGATGGAGGCGCAGATTTTGAGCGCTGGTCCCAGTTTGATGTTCATGGTGGACATGAGATGCTCCTCCTTCAGCAGCAGCAGCGCCTGGCCGTCGATCTCCTGCGACAGGAACTGAGGCGCCAGGTCCTCGCAGCCTACCAGGAAGTGCACACAGCACAGTCAAATGACCAGGAAGATGCACATCTCTACTCACGCTACCAGTCATTCCACAGGAACTTTTGTACAAATCAGTTTGAAGCATTTAACGTGAGAGTAACGCATCTGATTGCTTTGTGTTCTCTCTAAACCAAACCCATGGTTATGGTGTTGTCAAGGTCAAGGCTCAAGGTTACTTTATTAGATCTCCCAAGGGAGAAATGTGTTTCGGATAGAGGATAAAGGCTGCTACAACCAAAATACAAAAAACAATAGAACAAAGCACATGATACATAAAGTAAATAAAAAATACATTGTGAGTGGTCACAATGGGAATGTTGTTGCATTTTGGTCTATTGAGCCACACAAGATTAAGACTGCTTTAAAACTATGCAATGAAAGGCAAAAGACATGATTTCTGAAGAGGGATATTGTGGATCAAAGTGCAAGAAATCTTCCTCGTCATACAAACCTTGCAGAGACGAAATGAAACGACAGACTTCGTCCACGCCCCAGTGGGCGGGGCTACCCGAAAGGAAATGCGAGCCGTCCAATGGCAGGCCACCAGCCGTCGAGCCGTCCAATGGCAGGCCACCAGCCGTCGAGCCGTCCAACTGGGGTCCGCAGTGAGCAGGAGGAGGGCAGGAGAAGGAGGAGCCAGGTGACAGGGACAGGGAGTCTTCCTCCTCTTCCTCCCCGTCACAGCTGGACAGGTCCTCAGATCGGCTGGACTCAGAGCGACACTGACCGACAGAAAAAGAGTCGAGGAATAAGACGAACTGAATACCAAATGGGCTTCAAAGGAGAGAGAGAGAGAGCGAGAGAGAGAGGGAATATACAGTAATAGACAGAGACAGAGAGAGAGAATAGAATATCCCTGAATAGAGATTACTGTATAGCACCATACTTAAATGACATCAGATAGAAAGAAAAGAACAACACTGACAAAATACAGAATCAGTGACCATAGTCTACACATTGAAACTGGCAGACATAGTCAAACATGGGTGCCTAGACATATGAGGAAATGTAGCTTCTGCATAAATGAACATTTCCTTCTTAATTGCATTAGATATGCTCCTATAAGAGACATTTTTTTTGCTGAATTCAAAAAGCATATAACAGAATTAGAAAATCTATCTCCACAAAGAAAACTATATACTGTATATTATTGGGAGAAGAACCAAACTGTTCATGCCTAGCTGCAAATTATATTATGACCTGCCATAAAACAAGAGAAAAGTTGTAACTTTCATGTATGAATATTGATGAGTTTATCCCCTTTGTGTACATGTAAATACTATGTTTGATATTAGGTATTGCCATTTACCTCAAATTGATTTATGTAGATATATCTGCAAGTGTAGGCATATAATAATGTGTTTACAATAATATGTTTGTTTTGTTTTGTTTTTCTACAGTATAGCCCTATTGCTGAAGCTATTGCTGTCCTTTCAACACCATTTACCTTTTTTAGAGATTTCTTTCTTTCCTTTCATTATTTTTGCCCACATTAAACATTTCATTTCATTATTTTATTCCCACATTTTTCCTACTGGTCGGGGATCGAACAGGCAACCCTTCGGTTACAAGCCCTAACCAGTAGGCCACGGCTGCCCCCAAAACAAAACCAACTTAAATCAAATCAGCACTATATCACTAGGTAATCAACTCTGACTGATTATTAGAGTCAGAACTCACCTTCATAGGCAAATGTCGGCCTGCTATTTTAGCACAGGCGATCTCAGAGCTACTCCTGCGAGGACCCCTGCGTCTGGCAACCGCGTCCTTCTCTGGGGGGGCTGGAGGTGGACCGCCCCCCCCCATTCTCCCCCTACTGCTGCGGAAGTGGTGGCTGCAGCTCACATTGTACCTGTTGCAGGAAAATACATGTGTTTCTGACAAAATACTTATACAATAGCAATATGTCTGACGTACATGATGGCATGCAATGTGATATACCAGACTTAAGGTAGCTTAGAGTTACCAGAGCTTTACAGTGTTAAGGTAGCTTAGAGTTAAGCTACCAGAGCTTTACAGACTTAAGTACCAGAGCTTTACAGTGTTAAGGTAGCTTAGAGTTAAGTACCAGAGCTTTACAGACTTAAGTACCAGAGCTTTACAGTGTTAAGGTAGCTTAGAGTTAAGCTACCAGAGCTTTACAGACTTAAGTACCAGAGCTTTACAGTGTTAAGGTAGCTTAGAGTTAAGCTACCAGAGCTTTACAGACTTAAGTACCAGAGCTTTACAGTGTTAAGGTAGCTTAGAGTTAAGCTACCAGAGCTTTACAGACTTAAAGGGAAACTTGGCAGGATTTCCCCCTCTGCTGGAGAAATTGTGCATTATGCTATTTCAAACTGTGGAAAAAGGTAACGATAAAGCACATGGATTTGTTTGCAAGCTAGCAAAACGGTTAGCATAAGTTCGGCAGACAATGTGGATGTTACAAGGTAGAAAACACTATTTAAAACGAGTTTCTTGTTTCTCACTTCTCTTTCCAGGATGGTAGTCTCAATGTTGCAAGGTTGGTTTTCCGTCTGGGGACGCTAGGGGCAGCGGGAAAAGTCACCATTTTCACCGGAACAGGTCATTTAACCATCCAAATGATTTCTAAACGGGTTTATTACGTTGAAATAGTTGCCAAGTTCCCCTTTAAGGTAGCTTATAGTTAAGTTACCAGAGCTTTACAGACTTAAGTACCAGAGCTTTGAATTGTGTTACAGCAAATTGTCTGAGCTTTAAAATCACAGCATTAGAGAATAAGGAGCGGAGTTCTGAATACCTCTTTGCACACGTCTTGGAACAGAAGCGCTTGGTCCCGCCGAACTGGCTGGCTGGAGCAAAGTTCTCACAGTACTCACACTTCAACACTGACAAACACAAGAACGGCAGGAGAGAGAGAGCGAGAGCGAGAGAGAGAGAGAGATTTTATATTAAACAATTATTGAAAATATAATGTGTATTTCACTTGATAGGCTAATGGAAACATTCATTCTCGTGCCTCGAACATACAGTGGGGTGTAGTATTTGAACCCATGCTAAAGTTGACTAAAAAGAGGAATATAAAATCATCTTTTGGAAATTGATCTTAATCCCTTATCCAACCTTTCAGGACAGCAATTTTCTTTGTGAATGAATAATGTATCTAATGTAAATAAATAAATGTTCTTCCTTAAAATACAGGGGTCATAACTATTCACACCCCTATGTTAAATTCCCCATAGAGGCAGGTAGATTTTTATTTTTAAAGGCCAGATTCCATGGATCCAGGATACTAAGCATCCTGATAAAGTTCCCTTGGCCTTTGGAATTAAAATAGCCCCACATCATCACATACCCTTCACCATACCTAGTGATTGGCATGGTGTTATTTCAGTTAGCCTATTAGCTGGTTTGATTTGTTAATAGGTTAACTGAAATACAATTTCCAAAAGATGATTTTATATTCCTCTTTTTAGTCAACTTTAGCATGGGTTCAAATACTTAAATGTACCCCACTGTACATTAACTTGAACAAAGAGTATTCCTATTACGATGACCCTTTCTGCAGTGCTTGGTGGTATGTGAGGGAGAAAGCACATCTCAAGCGGAAGCTGTATCTAGTTTGGCCACTCATAGTCACATGGGCACATGTATTCACCTGCAGAGCCTCCTGTTTCTGATTGGATGTTGGATGTAACAGTCATAGACATGGAACCCTCTGCTCGATCCTTCACTAGCCCGGTCACCTGTCAGTCAAAACACAAAGCACTTGTAGACACTGGCTGGGTTATTGAAAACACCACAGATCGATCATATTTATTTAGACTCAATTTAGAGCCAATACTGTCCAAAAAAATTTGACATCATAAATGTGAAAATATTCAATCAGTATAGCCAGGACTGTCCATAGACAATTACTTGACTCGTCTAGTAAATAGGCCATTATCCCCAAGTCAGTGTTGAAACGGTGTATATTGAATCGGTTTTAAATCTGTGTTAAACCTGTCTATATTAAATCAGTGTTGAAACTGTCTATATTAAATCGGTGTTGAGTCTTTCTATATTAAATAAGTGTTAAATCAATGTTGAATCTATCTATATTAATTCAGTGTTGGATTTGTCCATTTTAAATCAGTGTTGAATCTGTCTACATTAATTCAGGTGTTGGATTTGTCAATATTAAAACAGTGCCTAATCTGTCTCTGCTAAACTAGCGCTGAACCTGTCCATATCTGACGAGAGTGGGGACTTACGGGGAAGGGCTCAGCTCCCTCCTGGATGACGAAACCCTCAATTAGGTGAGTGAGCACCTGAGGCTTTACCACCGCCTGGGGGAGGGGGGCCCTGTCGCCCTGACAACCACCCCGTGGGAGAGGCAGGAGAGTGGGAGGAGAGGAGAAGGCCGTCTCTGGGGCTGAGAGGGAGAGAGAGAAAGAGAGAGAGAGAGTTATGGAAAAAGAATGGAAAGTTTGGAGATAGAGGGAGAGAGTTTGGCAGATAGCGGGAGAGAGAGAGAGAGAGAGAGAGAGAGAGAGAGAGAGAGAGAGAGAGAATGAGAAAGGTTTGAAATGGACAGGGAGAGAAAGGGCGTTGGGCAGCCATGACAAACAAACAGGTACATTTCCATTCCAATTGGTCCTCTGATATTACATTGCACAGACCAGAGGGCTGAAAAGGTCATCTGGGCTCATTTCAGACAAACACAAGTACCAGGTGGCTGGGGAGCTACGAGGAGAGAGCGGGACGTGGGCCTCACCTGTGTCAAGAGAAGGAGCCGGCGAGAGGGGGGGAGCAGAGTCTCGCACTGACGGACAGCAATGAGGGAGGGCCTCTCCTGATAGGTCGTTGGGGCCATCAGACTCCGACTTCCTCTTCAGGGAGCCAATCACAGGCTTCGTCTGAGAATTTACACATACAAATGACACGTTTTACAGCAAGCTCAGGGGTTTCTAGGCCACTATTGTGCTCTGTGATATTATCAATAAACTGACAAATAACATTTTGTAATTTCAGTTAATGAGGGATACTTTTTGGAAATATTAACCAAACCATGAAGCTAGAAGCCTGAAAATCCCTCATCCCACTATTACATAGTTTGAATAGTAGAACAGCCATCCTCACCACTGTTGGTCCAGACTGCATAAACACAGACTCTCCACTGGAGGGCGCCACCACGGACACTAGGCCATGGCTGTGTCCATCCATGGAGTGGGGGATGGAGACAGGAGGAGAGGAGGACGAGGAGGACGAGAGGTTGGGGTTCAGCGCTGCCTGCTGACTGGCCAGCAGCTGGCTGACCGGTACGGCACTTTGGGGAGTCTTAAGGCACATTCCTCCTGCCCCCGCCTCCATGGACGTCACCATGGCCACCATGCTGCCTCCGTTGCCGTTGGCGGCGGGCACGCCGTTGCTGCTGTTGTTGCTGCTGTTGTTGCCCAGGGTTACGCTCTGTTCCTGAGCGAAGCAGTTCCGGGCGTGCGCCAGCGCCACAGCCTGGGAGTTTCCCAGAGTGCCCTGCCTGGCGCCAACCAGCTGCACAGGCACGTGGGGCGGGTGGTGCCCAGCGGACGGCTGGCTGTGGCTGGGAGGAGCGGGGAGGATGGGAGGGGGGTGGCGTGGGGGCATCTGCATGGGCAGCCGGTGGCCCTGCGCGGTCTTGGGCTGGATGGGCACTGGCGTGGTGCTGTGCGACAGCTTGTCGGCCGCGCCACCGGTCGCTCCCTGCTGCGGCTGCTGCTGCATGGGCTGCACCACCAGGGTCTGGGCGCCCAGGTTGGCCTTGGTCGCCATGGTGCCCATGGTGTAGCCCTGCGAGGACGTGGGCACGCTGGATGTGGGCACCAGGATGTGGGTGACGGTGGCGGCCGGCGTGACGGTGGTGACCGCCCGCGCCTGACACAGCCCCGACGGCGAGAGCAGCAGCTGCGACAGCGGCAGCGCGGTGGAGGCCGAGGAGGAGGAGGAGGAGGAGGGAGTGGAGGAGGAGGGTGGCACGGCGGCAGCGGAGCCCGCAGCGTTGGGGTTGGCAGCCATGTTGGCCTGGCCCGCACTCTTACTGGCCATGCCGCCGGGCACACCGGGAGCACTGGGGTGAGCGTAGGAGGCCAGCTTGGGGCTGGAGAGCTGTGGCTGCTGAGGAGCGGCACTCTGGTGCGCTACTGCTGCTGCCGCCGCGGCCACCGCCTGCGAGAACTGCTGCTGCTGCTGCTGATGCTGCTGATGCTGCTGCTGCTGATGCTGCTGATGCTGCTGCTGATGCTGCTGATGCTGCTGCTGATGCTGCTGATGCTGGGGGATGGAGTATGTGGCTGAAGACAGAGAAAGAACAGAATCACAGAGAGAGGAAGGAACAGGGGCAAACGGGGAAAAAAAGAAGAGGAGAAAAGAGGAAAAAGGGGGATGGGGACCAGAGAGAGAGATCTGCTTACTGCTAGAGTATTACTAGCAATACAGAGGGTTGCGGTTTGTGAAATGTACAACTATGAAAAGGATTGTGATTCATGAAAAATGAACGCACCTGCATCTTTCCTCTCAGGGAACTCCGTCTTCACTGCTGCCACACGGGGAGTGGACACACAACGCATAGCCAAGTTCTGGACCTGGGAGGGGCAATTATGAGGTTGGAATGAGGCATTTAAACAAAAAATAGATCATCTAAAACTAGGTTCTCTACAAGCATTTTATTCCCCGTGAAAATGGCGCATAAAATCAAAACACCTGTTAGACCATGTTCAGACTAGGCTTCTGTTTTTGACAAGAAAAGTTGGCCAGGCCACTTTTTTTATTTGAAGTCCAGTTGAACTCCATAAATGAATATGGTGATACACATTAGACCTCACGTCATATAGCTCATTGTACTCAATTTCTGCTGTCTCATAATTCAGCTTGTAATTGGTCAGCTGTCAAAAAAGCACTTGAGGTAGAGTGTTTATTCTGGGCTGGGCATTTTAAAAAAAGCTGAGGAATATTATGGTCCACTCCATAGGATTATAATGTAAAACAGACGCCGGCAGCTTCAAAAAAGACGCATAGTCTGAACGTAGTCTTATTAAGTTTATCTTATTACTATTACAGTTCTTTTAACATTTGGCATTCTTGTCTTGGGTTTGGTAAATTATGCTTAACCTGGTCATTGTCTGGTGATTGTCCCATAGAGGTAGGAGGGACTTCCTGTTGTTGTTGCTGCTGCTGCTGCTGCTGCTGCTGTTGTTGTTGATGTTGTTGATGTTGTTGTGGCTGCTGCGGTTGCTGCTGGGCAACAGTTGCCACAGCCGCTGTTGCCGTGCCGCCAGGCATAAATATGAGCTGGGAGGCCAGAGGTGTCCTGAGGGGTCGGTTGACCTGTCCAAAGAGAGGGAGGGTCAGAAGAGGAAGAGAAGATTTCTAGAGATCAAAAAAGCCAAGCAGTAGATGAGGAACACAAGTGGGACTGAAAAGAGTGGAATTTAATGGGGTGAGTCATTCAGCACAGCAAGGTAAAAGGTAACTTTGGGTGCGTAAGACCATGTGCTGCATTTGAAACGGACTTGTCTTAGTTATTCCATTCCTAGAAAATCAAGAGATTATTAAAGAGGAGAATCTAAGAGATTATTAAAGAGGAGAATCTAAGAGATTATTAAAGAGGAGAATCTAAGAGATTATTAAAGAGGAGAATCTAAGGAAATGCCGCTGCAGGAGGCCCAACGTCACATCCTTTAATAATGGCGTCCTCATCATTCAGACCATTGACAGCCTCTGATTTCCAACCCCTGCTAAGAAAGCAAGATTCCCCAAACGAGCCGATGACCTACCCTCAGGTACAGGTTCTGCCCCTGCCCAGGAGAGCTGCCCCCCAGCAGCACGGGCTGAGTGAGGCCAGAGGACGTGGCCGAGGTGGCAGGTCCGATGGGCCGGGGGTTGGTCATGGTGCCTCCCCCTGAGGAGGTGCTGAGGTTGACCTGGGGGGGTGAGAACCAGACACAACTCTTTCCTGTGCTTAGATGAAGGAGAACTGTATTTCATTTAACAGCTGGCTAGTGAGTGCAGATGAGATCAGTTAGGACATGTATGATCCCGCTTAAACTAATAGATAGAGACTTTGTCCGATAGATACATGTATACGATTAACAATTACCAAAATAATTTACGATTAACTTAATCGAATAATTGTTGCTGCCATAAAATTAATGCATGTTGATGTGTGTGTGTGTGTGTGTGTGTGTGTGTGTGACCATATGATACTCACGGTACAGTGGGTGGTGCTGGTGGCCTGGGAGACGCTGTTGCTGGGAGAACTGGACTGACGACTGGCTGCAAGAGTGGCCTGCAAGACCATGAAGACAGCACAATGATCGCCAGTGAGTTTACTGGACACACAGCACAATGATCGCCAGTGAGTTTACTGGACACACAGCACAGTGATCGCCAGTGAGTTTACTGGACACACTGACAGAGGGACCATACAAACCAGGTTTTATTCCCCAAACAAAATTCCTTCTCTTGGTGTTCTTGTTCAGCAAAACAATCAATCATACAGCATCTACCAGCTGTCAAAGGGCCCCAATCTAGGCCTGCATGCTGTCGTCTCTACCCAGCTGTCAAAGGGCCCCAATCTAGGCTTGCATGATGTCAAAGGGCCCCAATCTAGGCTTGCATGCTGTCGTCTCTACCCAGCTGTCAAAGGGCCCCAATCTAGGCTTGCATGCTGTCGTCTCTGCCTCAATCAAGATAGGAACATGTAATGAGAGTACACAACTCTAGACCAAAGCTGCGGCATGAATTAGTTTTACTGTGCCATGACCTCACAGACAACAGAGTCGTAGAATTGTGAGCATTTGTTGTCTGTGTAGTTACCAGATCATCTATGAATTTGTGTTTGACAGTTAGCACAATCTGTGAGACATTTTAATAGCAGTCTGTAATTATGATAACATATCATGGTCAAATATGCTTGTGGATGCTACAGTACACAGAGGTTACTTTAATCAAAGGCACACTTTTGCTCTTATAAATGTATACATGATTTATTCTATACTCTTTCCTATGGCACGTGTGTGTGTGTGTGTGTGCGTGTTTGTGTTTGTGTGTGTGTGCGTGCGTGCATGCGTGCGTGTGTCAAAGCATGTTTCTGTGCTCGAGTTTGTGATCCATCCAATGGCAAAGCACTGTGTGCTGGTCTAACCTGTTGTACAGCAGCGAGGTTATGCAGTTGAGCTGTGTTGATCTGCTGTTGTAGCATCAGCTGCTGGAAGTACTGAGCTGCATTTGGTTGTCTCTGCAATGCCTGCAGGGCCTGCCAACAAGAAAACAACACTACATTACCCATTGCCACACAGTTGGGATTTCACACCTAAATTTAGTCATTTAGCTGATGCTTTTATCCAAAGCCACTTAGAAAAAAAGGGAACAATCAATGTGCAGTGTGACTAGGACATTGCAATATGTATTATTCGCAAAGAATTTTAATAAGAGGAGGAATACTCTGTTAGCGTGTTTGCTAAGCAGCCTTTATAAACAAACCGTTTAGGTGTTTGAACAGAAATGGTCTCCACTACTGCTCATATCAAATGTATATTTCTCTGATAAACAAGCACAAAAAATACGTATTTATATTAATTTAGTGAATTTTGTTACATCTTCCCAGGTTCAAAGTCAAACGAACATAATAACTGTCCATTTCAAATACTGTAAATTCTCACCTGTACAGCTTGTCTCTCATACAGAGACATATGAGCGATCTGAGGAGGGCGGGAGTTCCCTCCTGACTGAGTGTTGCCATTGGCAGAGCCAGAGTTTTGGTCCTCTCCTGCCTCCATGGTCTCTATAGTAGAGTACAACAACAAAAAACGGAAACATATCGAGTTCAGAATACACACACATAGGGCATACACACACACACACACACACACACACACACACACACACACACACACACACACACACACACACTGACATGACATAATTGCGACAATGCAAGCTAAGATGTTGCATTAAACACTATAATACAACTATGCAAATAGACCAAAATTCTGAGTTGTTCCTGGATTGCAAAAATGATTATGTGCCAACATTATCATTTTAAAGGACTGGTAGCACATGTTAGTAATCTATCAAATTGTCAAAAAACACACAAAGTTGTGGGATTTCCTAAAGAACAGCTGAGATTTAAGTTAAAGACAACAACAGAACTATTAGACCTGTCAAGACAGAACGATTGATGACCAAACTGAGAAGGTTTTGCAAAAGCACGGTGCAACAGTGCAACAGAAACAAATAGTTAAGTCTCTCGAGAAAACCAGCGAGGCTGGGCAAAATATGACATGCAATACTCACAAACTTTAAATACAACGGACGGACCTTCTCATGTTAATTTATTGCATCTGTGAAAACGACGGAGGGCCTTCAATAGTCTAGCAAAACAACTCTGTAGCTAGGTATGATAGCTTTAGTTAGCTTTCCCCAACATTAGCTAGCTGGCCAGGGTGCAGAACAGAAGAACACTGGCGAGGTACACATTTACCTCAATCCTGTCTTGCGTTCCAGATACTTGGAAGTAACCGCTTCGTCGTTGTGTTTGTTGCCGTACAAGTATGGTGAATTCCTTTAAATAGCTATTTTTTTCCTGAGCAGACTTCTTGTAAATCTGCAAACAACGGTTCTTGAGCTGAGGTAAAGGCTATGAAGCCCCGCCCCCTCAACTGTTTACAATTCTCTTTCCGGCGCCAAAAATGACGTTGACAAAAATGCACAAGCAAAAATGTTTCTCTTCGCCTTATTTCTAAGTAACTGAATAGGACACATATTTATTTTCATTGCATAAACATGCAGGACCTAATGTTTACAAACAAAATAAATATTTGACTGGTTTGATACTTCCAGTGACTGACTTCCATGACACTGAAATCCACTAGGAAAGCACTAGGAGTTAGAAATAGCCTAGATTCAAGGCACTGTGTGTGTGTGTGTGTGTGTGTGTGTGTATTCCCACAGAAGATAATAAATCAATGTGTGTTTAATGATCCTATAAAAGATCATGAGCATATAGGTGACAGCCTACTAGGTGGGTCTGGGTAGGGCTCAAAAAGTGCAGCAGAAGAGTAGGCTACCAAAGGAGTGCTGCAGAGGAGTTGTTTTTGTTTACTTGTTGTCAGAAGTGTTGCCATTCAAGCTGAATGTTATCATTCCACTCTGTTGCTGAGTTAGCTCATCAAAAGAGTCCGTAGCCTCTTTGCTGCTCACCTGAACAGATTTTGAAGGATTTTCCAAAGTTAGTCTTTTTACAATGTGACAGCTGACACAATGGATATAACAGATGAAATGTATTGTAGTGTGTGTGTGTGTGTGTGTGTGTGTGTGTGTGTGTGTGTGTGTGTGTGTGTGCTGGGGGGTATTCCGAGTATGTGGTTTAGTGACAAACCTGGGTAAGTTAACTCAGAGAAAGTGGTAAACCTTCTGAGCCCTATGGCATTGTTTTGTTAGGAGGTTTAACCCTTTACTCTGAGTTAACTAACCCAGGTTTGTCACTAAACCACGTACTTGGAATACCCCACTGGAGGGTGTAGGGCCTATATCATGCACATCCTCAAGTAGTGTGTGTTTTACAAGTGACCTATTGCTACAGCAGAAGCAGCACCATCTAGTGGTTAGTTTCACTAATCTAGCAAAACAAGTTTGTCTTGTGGGAAACAAGCACATTTGCTTGGCTACACAATATATCGAGGTGAAACTGCCAAACAGTCTCCCAGTTTTTCATTATCATGTCTTTAAAAGTTAAATACCACCCATCATCTGATTGTCTACCTTACAAGGCTTTATATATATATATATATATATATATATATATATATATATATATATATATATATATATATATATAATTGCCCTGCTGCATCATCCAATTTTTTACTGAGCTTTAGTTGTTAGAGAGCCTCCCTGTCAGTGTCCTGATGGAATATTGATAAGGTGACGTAATGTATTTATTGTCCTGTCACAGCTGCAGAGGCAGAGCTCGTAGGTCAAGTGCTAGTACAATATTTAAGCTCAGTAAACACTGGATGATGCAGCTGGACAATTTCCCTAGCCTGGTTGGCACCAGACCCTTCTCAATCCCAAATCTGCCAGAAGTATGTCTGGGTTTTCCGAGGCTACAATTACCCTGAACTAGAAGGAAATCCACCTTTTGAAGTTGCCCAGTTAAAGTCGACTCAAAAATGCTGTGGAATGACCACAACAAACCCTGGTCCACTCCTTCATTATGTCCCGCCTAGATTATTGCAATTCCCTATTCATTGGCCTCCCCACTACATCACTTCAAAGACTACAATAAATTCACAACTCTGCAGCTCCTCCTCACCCATTCCAAGCGATCTGCTCACATCACCCCTTTCTCAGCTTCACTGGCTACCAGTTCTGTCCCAAATCAAAATTCTACTTCTCACCTTCAAAGCCCTCCATGACCCTGCTCCTCCTTACCTCTGTGACCTTCTAATCCTTTAACCTCAACCTTCAACCTGTTATTAATTGCCAAGGGTTCACTTACTTTCAGCAGCACTTATATGTTGTATGGGTGTTTTCGATAAAGTAATACAAAATAATAATTTCCTTTGTGTTATTAGCTTCAGCAATAGTGCTTGTCTCTACTAGTGACTTAGCTGAAGATCAGATCACATTTTATGAACAATTGATGCAGAACACATACAGTATACTTTTTCTTCCTACAGATACTATTTTTGAAACTGCACCACAGGCACTCATTTTACCAACATTAGCTTAGGTTTACCAACCTTATACCCTATATATATATACCTAGTCTTTTAATTAATTTTTTACAAAAAATGTATCAATGTAAAAAAGAATCAAATGAAAACAGAGAGAGAAAGAGAGAGAGAGAGAGAGAGAGAGAGAGAGAGAGAGAGAGAGAGAGAATGTTGATGCCCTGACAACACATGCCATTTGGTTTATAAAAAGCCTCACACATCTGACTCAGGAAGGGGTGTAACTAGAGCGTCTCTGTCAAGTTCACCCTGGTTGTTCAGGTTGTTGTCATACCTGATCTGCATGAGCTCTTGTGAACATATCAGGAACTGAGACAAGGCTTCTGTGAGTATATCTTCAACTTTAATGATGAAAAATGTCATCGTCTACCATGTTAAACCTTTGCAGTACACTAGTCTGTGCTACAACAGAAAACAGGTGTAGCATTACATAATGTGTTGGACTTGAATGGGAATGGATATTTAATAAGTAATTAATATGGTGTGTTAATGTGTATGTGTGTCTGTCTGAGTGATTACACTGTAATGACACACATATTACATGATTCTGTATTTTTTATGTGTTTATGTTTACTAAATTAAATTACTAAACTTCTAAATTAAATTACTAAACTTCTGTATACTTAAATTGTTAAATGAGACTTATGTAAGTGTTTACACAATGTTGGAAATGTTGACCTTTGTTTGTCTTTCCTTTTTCATTTGCGTACTACGTCACACATTAGGATGCTGACACATCCTCATGCTGAGAGATTGTGCAAAAGGGGCCAGGTCTAAGGTCCACAGGGAGGAGTCAAACGAAGCGATGACAGACAAGCACGGGCAAGTAGACAAGAAAACTAAAAAAACAGGAGAGAAGAAAGGAGTCAGAAAAGATTACCTGATTGGAAAAGAGTCGATGAAGATGGAAATGAACAAGATGTTACCAGGAGGCAGAGGAAAGGGGACCTCGAATGAAGTCCAGAAAGGAGAGAGCAAGGAGATAGACATCGGAACGACTAGGAATACCGGGGAGGGTCTTGTTGAGCTCACTCTGCAGGTGAGAGTGGAGGGGATCCCAAATCAGCCTTCAGGTGGAGACAAGAAGACAGGTACAGGAAGGCCAGCAGGAAGCAAGGGGACCAATCAGAGAGCAGGAAAGGCAGGATGTGAGAGCAGTCCAGGAAAAGCACTAATCAAAAACAGAAGTCTCGAGAAAGAGGGAGGAGACACAAAGGAAGAGGAAACCAAACTTAAGAGAAGAGTTAAGAACACAGCACCAGCAGTGGCAGGTAAAAAACCTGACAGAACAGATGATCTGGTTTCAGATGAGAAAGACTACCATCACCTACTGAAGCTGCTGCGAATCAAGCTTCCAGTGGGGGTCCTCAGTCCTGAGGTTATCAAAGAATCGCAAAAACAGACTTGTATTAGAGATGCTAAATCAATCGTTACCGATCTGGAGAATTTTAAGATCCAGTTCTGCATAACGCCACGATTGGGCTGCAGGGAAGTGAAGAGAGCCTTAGCTCTGATGAACAGCGGGGATGCTCTTGAGCTCACAAAGATCATTTTCTTCGAGGCCAAAAAAGATGACGACAGAAAAACACTGATGGAGATTTGGAAGAGGAACTCAACAAGCACAGGCAAAGGGTTCAGGATGCAGGACAGGTATACAAGCACACCCATCTCCACACCTGAAATGTACTCCACAGCCATTACTAGGGGCTGGAGCGCTTCAGTGCATGAGGGCGTTAAGCCAACAGTGACGGACGGTGTGAGGGTGAACACAAAGGATATGGAGAACATGAACTACTTCGACGAGTCCATTCTAGACGAGTCTGGGTCGGACCGGTTTGGGAGGTTCCACCAGAACAAAACGGATGAGATTGAATGTCTGAAGTTCTTCCATGGGCTGGGTGTGATTAGCTCCGATAGGGAGAAGGTACGCTACACCAAAGGCAACAAAGTTGAATGTGGCTTCCTCACAGGCAGATTGGACTTCTTAGCAAAAATTCCGAAATCCTCTGGAATATCCGGCACTGGAGCCTCAGGGGAAGACAAGAGGCTTGTGATCGAGTGCAAAGGCACGACTGGCGACATGGTGGGGAAGGTCTTCACCAAAAGACAGAATGGTGAGTGCCAGGCTCAGTTGATCAAATTCCACGAGTACTGCTATCAGACCCAAGCTTATATGTACATCCTGAACAGAGACGCTGCGCTGCTGAGAAGGCCTCGGTCAAACAGAGCTGTGATGGTCATCAGACATTATCACAGGGGAGGTAACAGCCCACAGGACTTTCACTGGGACTACCTCCAGTTGGATGAGGACATCCAAACAGACATTGAAGAACTGAGGGCTTACTGCCAGAGGGATGTGTTGGCCTGTTTCCTGGCAGTGTTAGATCTAATCTTCCAGAAGGAAATCACCTGAGACGCAACCCGAGTAATGTCAGGTGAAGGTTGTTCCAGGTTTTGGCATAAAAAAAAGGCCGCCATGGTGGGTTTAGCTATAATTTACTTATTATTAATGCATGTAAACAAACCTGCCACATAAAAAACATGTGCCTTTCTGCAGACAGATTGGAAGCTCTGATGATATTTAAAGGAAATCTTCCTGAAGCCCTCCAGACATTATGGAACATTGTGAAATGGTAACTGGACATAATACAGTATGTACGACCTAACTCTCAATTAGGGGTACAACACTTAATCAATCAATTAATTGTCATGTTTTTTCCCCATTTCCTGACATTTTATCAATCAAACAACTAATTGGTTAATTGAGAAAATAAATGACAGATTCATAAATTATGAAATAATCATTAGTTGTAGCACTACTCTCAACTCTTATTTCTGTGTGGTCTCTTAAGGTTTCTTCCTCTTAATGGTAAAGTTCCTACTGAGTTTCTATTTTTTTGTGCTGCTATCTAAATAAATCATATTGAATTAAACAAGTATTACTTGACAACATGACACACACGAAATGCAGTCTTCACCATGAACTTGCTTGACATTGTATCCAAACACACTTTATTCACATGACCTCATTTTAATGCAAAAGCAAAAAAAAAAAACAGCACACACATTTTCTCTGCAGGAATCATGAGCACACAAAAACTGCAAGCTGTCAGTTCAAATTCAGGATTGGATTCAGACCTAGAGCACAGAACAGAGTCTCAAACCTGGAAGCCCGTGTTCATCCACATGACATATGATCCAGTAGTGATTGTGCTTCACTGCAGAAGGGCCATCCCGGGGCATTAAGACATATGGGCACACCAGAAACATTGTTTTTAGCCCATATCTCTTATGTTTGAGAACATCCTAAAATGTCCTTTTTATTATGCCAAGAACTATATTTTTACCAGAAAGTATGAAAACGGTTGAAGTTAACAAAATCACATGAAGGGATACATGTATTAATTTCCATTATTGTGGGGTTTTGAGGATATAATTGGTGCAAACTAAATCCTGTAGAAAATGTATAGGACAAATTTGAGTATTTAAAAAACATGTCTAGAATCTGCTAGCCTGCAACTATGTTGTGAACATTGAACTGAAACACTGCAGCTTTGTTTTCAATTATAATTATCAACTTGCAGACAAAAACAAGAATGGATTTATTTAAGTTACACAATATTCAAAGCTGTTCAAACCAAAACAAATGTAATAGGTTGTAAAATAAAGAACAAAAAAAATGTTTTTGGTCAGAGCCCTGTCTGCTATATCACACTCCCTGAAACGGCATCAAGTGCTCACGTAAGTGCTTCTCTTCATCAGTGCATTTTCTCGTTACTTTGCTCTCAAAGTGTCAGCTATCAGCAAATGTGTGTATCTGCGTAATGTGGATGCATAGAATGTTTGTCTTATTAAAACTGATATAATGATCAATGAGGATATTATGATTAGAACAAATCTAATCAGAGTGTTCGCTTGACAGAACCTCCAACTCTTACTTTGATGAGTAAAACCTGGCTAGGACGAGGACTTTCACTTCCTGTAACAAATCCCTTCAAGGCAGAGGTCATGTGACAGGGTGGAGATCAGGTTTAGGGCTGCAACAATGCACACACGTATTTGGAAAAATGATACAAACTAGTGCCATGGCCAACTTATGAGGAAACACACGTACAGCAGAGCAGGAAGGAGAGCCACTCAGCGATACTAGCCCTCGGAGACCCGGTCTAGCCAGTCCTGTTGTGTTTTTTCGGTATCAAAATCAAAACAGCCGTCACAGCAAAGCATTGCCGTTCCACATGCATTCCATAGCACGCGGTCACATGGGGAGCAGGTGATCATCCCTCTCATCCGGCTCCTCCCCCAGAGGCTCTGTTGCCACACCCGTGTGTGTGGGTGGGTCCTGACGGTTGCCACGGGAACGGCAAACAAAATCACAGCCATCCTGGGGAAACAGAAGAAAGCTGCTCATCAACTCATATCACTGACTTATTTAATATATAATATATACATATTTTTAGTCATACTCCATGACTGAATCATCATCACAGTCACATATGTATCCTAAACAAAAATTTAAACACAACACTTCTGCTTTTGCTCTTATTTTTAATTTTTTTAAGCTTTTTTTTAAATTGGTCAAAGTTTGATCAACTAGCTCCGCTGGTGGAAAACCGCATGGGACTCATGAGTTGTAGCACTATCCTATTGCGTGCAGAGGGAATTTGAAAGACAACCGTTTATCCCGCCCCTCGGATTGAGCACTGCCAATGGTGAGTTCCCAGACGCTACATCTTCATGCGGGTCTGGCTCGTCAGGCTATGACTTTGCCCCCAAAATAATACAGTTCTCTGACTTTCCATGTCTGGAATAGACTTTCTAAAATGTCATGATATTCCAGAAATTCCTTGAACCGTGGGAACCCTGCGTGCGGTGCCCTGAATGTTGTTGCGTATTGGCACTGCGGTATGCTGCTTATGTGCCCAGAGCACCTCACATTTTATTTTGCGCCTGCTGTGCTTTGCGTATTTGCGGAGGCGACCTGAGCACCTCGAATTGAAAAAAGTTAAACTCCAAGCGAAAAATGCGGCCACGTGTTTATTTAGTGCACCTCGTGTTTTATAAGAGGCAAAGCATGTCCTGTATGATCGTTACCTTAGAGATGATACGTTTTCGGATGTTTCCTTTTCTCCTCTTTTTCTTTAGTGAAAATGATGCTTGTATTTTAGTCAGTTTGGTTGAGCGACATATGACTTATGTTCGGACATTCATAATTCATGCATGGTGATGAGAGTTTTCTTATGTTAAATGCTCCTGCTTAATCATGCTTAATCACCCCTAAGCACACTATGTGGATACTGTTTTAGACTTGATTTAGAGTTAGTGTTATTTAGTATAATTTGTATTTTAGTATATTCTTTATCTTCTACTGTCCTTATTGCTTAGTTGTGTTTTTTGTATTATATACTTTTATTACTTTTTCTGCTATTAGTGAATGTTGTGTATGATGTCTGTGTGATGTGATGTATGCTACTGAGACCTTGAATTTCCCCTTGGGGATCAATAAATGTGTGTGTGTGTGTGTGTGTGTGTGTGTGTGTGTGTGTGTGTGTGTATGTATGTATGTATCTATCTATCTGCTTTCTCTGAAGTGCCTGTGGTGTGATTCTTTTGTATCTGCAACCAGTTGATAATGACTATTTTGTCCGGAACTTATCCTAAATATATTGTTGCATTTGAGATTGCTGGATAATTCCCCATCCAAACAAACTTACCGCTGAAAGGTTGCCAATTTCAGACCAGAAGGCATAGTGTGGGAACTGCTCCACCCCTTTGGCCCCAACAACCAATCGCATGTAGAGGAATCCTCCAATCAGATACACCGCCAAACAGCAGACCGCTCTGAGGAGAAGAGGATGGGAGTTGGAGATACATTAACACAGCAACAATCAACATGCTAATACAGTTAATAATAACATGCTAATACAGCTAATAACAACATGCTAATACAGTTAATAATAACATGCTAATACAGCTAATAACAACATGCTAATACAGTTAATAATAACATACTAATAAAGCTAATAACAACATGCTAATACAATTAATAACAACATGCTAATACAGTTAACAATAGTTCCTGACCAGTCTTGGCCCTGTGGAAACCTTCTCTACACGCTGTCTATCTTTTCCTGCTCTGCCTACCTGCTTTAAAGTAACACTATTTGCCAATTTCCCTTTTTGTCCATTTTCAACACACTGGGTACTCATAAAGGGGGTACACAATTCATCTCAAACCAACCAAAAGGGTCACGCTCCTACCCACGACAATGATGTTGCAGTGCAATACCAGATGTTACGGGAGTGCTTCAGCAATGTCATGAGACTCTATTCTCATTATTGTATGTCAGCGTGGCATCAAAATGGGTCTGAAGCCATTATTTTAAGATAAAAGAATTACATTGTGATAAACCATCAGTGTCTGGACATGTGATTATTAGCTAATAGAGCAAAAGCAGCATGGACAATCCCTGTGCCATGACAGTGGTCCCTCAATTACATACTCCATCACTTCATCACTTCATCAACTACATACTCCATCACTCCATCACTTCATCAACTACATACTCCATCACTCCATCGATTACATCAACTACACAGTGCTCAGCACATGTGTGACTACACCAAGCCCTCAAAGAGAGGCGGGAAACTGGCATTAGAAAGTTCAAGCACAACCATATATTTGTTCCAACCATTCACAAAATCAGGTGGGTAGATCAACTAATTGGGGAAATCGCCCATGTTAACATGCACAGTTATAAACAAGACATGGTAGGACCTGGTTTCTTAAACCGGAGATTTCCACCTCAGCTCTTAAGACATATGAGGAGTCAAGAGAAAACAAATGGAACACATTAAGTGGAACATTCCAGTCACACAACTGGTTCCTGTGGTGATGCGTCTCCATGGTGATGTGTCTACAGTCTGCAGTCATAATGTGTGTGTCAGGTGGGCTGTGCACAGCAGACGAGTGTGACAGGAATACCTACATAATGAGCAGCACAGAGCCCGCACTGAGCTTGGATGGCCCCACGGGACACACA
Organism: Alosa alosa; assembly: GCF_017589495.1. Lineage (NCBI taxonomy): Eukaryota > Metazoa > Chordata > Actinopteri > Clupeiformes > Clupeidae > Alosa > Alosa alosa. The sequence continues at coordinate 1,653,318 of NC_063201.1, forward strand.
GCACTGGAGTCCATCTCAAACAGGTAGAAGCAGTCTTCCGATCGATCCCTGTTCTCTACCACCACCTTCAGGGAGCTCTGAGAATTACAGTGGGAGGATGAAATTAAAACGGGGAGAAATAGAGTGTGTGAGAGAGGGAGAGAGAGAGAAGAGAGAGAGAGAGAGAGAGAGTGTGTGTGTGTGAGTGAGTTAGAGAGAGAGAGAGATGGAGACCCTCCGACTGATTCCTTTGTTGTTGAGATAGAGAGTATATGAAAAGAGAGAGTGTATAAAAGAGAAAATGTATATGTTTTCATTTTCTGCTGAAAGAGAGTGTATATTTAGTATACAGTCTCTTTGACCAAAAAACTGTAATACATCAAGTTAAAGGGGTGGATGTTTATCAGTGGAGACCGTTTTCAACACGTTTCATTCAGTCCTATTTGCAGACATGGTTCCTACACATTTTTCAATCTTCAATAGATAGATTTTTCTGACCATATTCGAGACATTGGCAATGGAGTGTTCTACTAGCATTGTGACTAGCTGTATAATAATGTTTATTATTAACTTGTTAGCCCTCAGAAAACACTTTGTTGAATACTTTTCGTTGGGGAAGTGCTGAGTTGGAAGGTGCACTCACATTTGATACAGCATACTACATATGTTGGAGACTAGTGCACTGCTGGCAGAGGCCTCAGAAATCACCGTAAACAGTATTATTTGTTTGCAATAACAGTTTATCAAATAATAGAGTATCCATGTCTTGGTAACTTTTACAAAATCAAAAAAGTCTACTAGCGTTTTAGCTGAAAATAGCAGAGCTACGCAAACAAACCAGTGCACAATGGTGTAGAGCATGTGCATAGAACAGGGGTTCTCGATTTGGTTTTGGTACCAGGGTCCCCTTGTGGGAGAGATTTTTTTCTGAGGACCCCCATTCAATTGTATCTTGATGTGGACTAACAACTTAAGCTACACAACAGTAGGAATGGTTCATTGTGACCTGAGTGAAGTGATTAGTACTGTAGATGCAATAGTCTGGAAACACAAATATTTCTCCATACCCTTGTTTCTTTTTTCCATACTTATCCAGACCTGGAAATTACTAAAATCAAATTCCATACTTTTCCAGGTTTTCCATACTGCGTAGGAACCCTGTGCAGAGTTCGCAGGTGCTAGGGTATGTGTTAGCCTGCCAATGAAACAGTCTTACCCACTCCACAGTACACCCGAGGCAAATTAATTACAACGCCAGACTATCGATGTAAATGTCAAGCACCTAGGTCTATCATGTACTTTTAGTTGGCCAATGTATTGTCCCAGAAAGCACTGCAATAAATGATGCTGTCATTTTAAGCCATTTCATGATACTGAAATGAAGAAGTACAAAAATACAAGTATACCCTTTAAAAGAGAAATTACATTTTAATTCTTAATAATCTTGAGACATTGGAATCGGAATTTCAGAAAGTAATATCTTATGATTTAAATGAATAAAAATGTTTCCACTTATTAAAAATAATACAGACACACTTCTCTAGAGGCACGTCATCACACACACACACTGTTTCTGCCAATAAACTCTCAAAGCTGCGGAATGAGAGTGTGGTGGAATACCGGGGCCAGCTGGTAGAGTTCAGCAATAAGCCCTGAGAGGCCGTGGGTTACACTGATTCTACAACAGCTAAGGGGCGTTGTTAGGCACGACGCTCTAGTGGAGTAAAACCCCCCTTAGCTGTTGTAGAGACGCAGCTTCTTTAACTTTTGTATCAAGTTATGGTAGCGCAGTAATATAGAACGAAATGCGGTCAAGGTGTATGTTTATGCTGGATTTTACAACAGCATCGAACGTGATTCAGCCAATCACAATCAAGGACCGGAAATATCAGTTTTAGAACTTGTGTTTGGTAATAGTTAGTGAGACTTACCACTGACACAGATAGCAGATGAAAAGACAAAAGCTTAACTGATGATGACATTAATCTTATGTAAACAAACACGCATCATGTAAATACAATGGACATTGTCTGCAAGAAGTAGATGACAAGAATTAGAGGTCAAGTTCATATATTGTAGGCTACCATAAGTCAACAATGTGATTATTTTGACAGGCCTAGAATCACCACTAAACTGGTTTCCTAGTCCCCAGTCCCCACCATTGAAAAATGTCTCACCGCAACAACATTTGGGTCGCAGGAGATCATAATCAAGGCTCTCCTTTGCTCATTTGAGCAGTGCTGGTCGTACTTCTCCCCAAGTCCATAGATGAGCAGCACCCAGTCACCTGCGGGCATAAAAACATGGACACCATGCTTTGGTCAGCTCACCGCACACACCACAACACAAGTCAGATTCACTTCATCGATGGTTCATGTTGGTTCATAGGGTTGCAACTGCATAGGATTTTCACTGTATGATTTGAAAATATCACGGTTTTATGGTATGTAGCAGACATGGGCAATATATGGCCCGCGGGCCAGATGCGGCCCGCACACTATTTTCACCCGGCCCACAAAAGAGTGGGAAAAATATGTAGTCAGATAGCTGCCTTAATTGCCTTAATTCAGCGCGTAAAGAATGAAAACGAGCGCAGATTCAGGAATCGAAATGCTGAAACATAGGGTTGACATGGGGGGACACATGATGTGTGGTGAATAAAACTGTTACCACAACTGTAACAATTCTGATTGAGCACAGAAATGACGTTCGCATCAGGCCGCTCACCGGCTGTCTTCTGCTCACTCTCGCTTTCAGAATTTCTACGCTGTCTGAGTGTCTGTGTATTTTCTCCAACCTGAAACAAGTCATGGATTAAGGCTCGATCAGGCGATCGACACCCATCAATTGATATTAGGGCCGCAGTTATCGATTTTTTTTGGAATCGAGTTTTCTAGCGATTATTTAATCGATTAATCGAGTAATCAGATAAAACAAAAATGCGTTATTAAGTGCAATTTATTAATATGCACAACAAATGTCATGCTGTAAACTAGCCCTAGATTAGCCCTAAATTAATATGTTTTAAGTAGATTTGTGCATCTGCAGCATTTACCATTACTACCAAATAACCTCCCTTACAAAAAATAACTGCAGTTTTTACAGTGCAGTATTTTAGTATTTTCATGTCCAAAATTCTGCATTTCTGAAGGTGGCCTAAGTAGGTAAGTACAGTAGGCTACTATGCACTACAATGCAGTTTCCAGTGTCCAAAATAATGTATTTCCTGGAAATATTTCTTTCTGATACTTAAAGTACTTACTTTATAAAATAATGCAGTTATTTTTTCAGTAAAGGCTATAATAATTATGTCTCTGAATGATGATCTATTGGATAAAGGAGCACCACCTCCAAATAAACCTCTCAAAGACCGCTAACTGTCTGCATTACATTACATTACATTACATTACATTTGGCTGACGCTTTTTTAACCAAAGCGACTAACAACATGGTAAACAGTAAGTGTTAGAACAATTCTCACAATTTTAGGACAGTTTAAAAAAAACATTAGAGTACAGTAAGAATAAGTGCATCGGTGAGTGCTGTTTTTAACAGTTACTTGTCAGTTTAAAACGGCTGGTGAGTGCTAGGATCAGTAAGACTTGTTGTAAGTGTTGCTATGAGAGTAGATGTTCTCTAAAGAGCTGGGTCTTCAGGAGTTTTTTGAAAGTGGAAAAGGATGTCCCTGCCCTTGTAGGAACTGGCAGTGTGTTCCACCAACGAGGAACAACAGATGAGAAAAGTTTGATTGGCTTGAGAGCGCACCGGGTGGTAGAGCTAGACGCCGCTCATCAGAGGAGCGCGAGCGGTCTGGAGGTAGTGTAAGTCTGTATGAGGGCATTCAAGTAGGTGGGAGCAGAACCGGAGACTACTTTGTAGGCAAGCGTTAGAGACTTGAATTTGATGCGGGCCGCCATAGGTAGCCAGTGTAGCTGGATGCACTCTTATCCTCTAGTAATAGTATTGACTGATGCAGTAGTACCGGTAATTCCTAGCTAAGGTCTCCCCTGTACTGTAGCTTGAATGTTATTCTCTTTCTGTAAGTTGCTTTGGATAAAAGCATCTGCTAAATCAATAAATTATAGTTTAAGATGGTCCCTGAATGGTGGGTGAAATTTATAATGGTTTGGGGGTGGTTTAAGATGCTCTCTTAGTGATGGGTGATCTACTTCCTCCTTTGACAGTCACTTGCACTTCTTCCAAAACACCAGTTAAGCAAATGCACACGAGACTGTTAATGATGGACTTCCATACCACCTATGCCATATGTCAGCATATCGCTCCGACTGTTCACATATGGTCAGCTGAAAGTAGGCTACTGTTTGTTAGTGTCATACAATGAAGGGAAAGTACTACTTTACAGAAGAAGACTAACAGACACTGAGGAAGAAGACAACCTGTGACCAACTAGTGTAAACCTAGGTTCAGATTTGTATATCTGCAAGCGGAATATATCACTGAAGAACAAAACAAAAAATGTAATTTTACAGTATGTATAGCAGTATGTATTTGTATGTATGAAGTAGTTGCATGTTGATGAAGACATACTCACTTCCTGAAATGGCCTGTGTGGCATTGTAGGAACCAATCAAAACTTTTTTCCCTTTGGCATCAATCTGAACAACTCCACCACCTTTCACCCCACCTACATCTCCACACACCTGGAACTGGTAGGTGTAGCTTTCATTGCGAATGTTGTGTATACCAGTATACCTAAAGCAAACATTAATTTACTTTATATTACGAGTGTAGGTGAAAAAATTGGGGAAAACAAATTATTTCGTACATATCGAGATCATCTAACAAGCCACACATGTCTTACGTTTTATTTGTGAGAGGCTCAAGAAGGTTAAGAGCGGCACGCTCATCCGCGCCCGTGCCCAGCTTGCAGTTCTTCGTATTACTGTCCGCTCGCCCACCAACCATCAATAACATCAACTGAAATGTGATCGCCACGACCAGGGACATGTTTCTAAATAAGGTCATGGAAAAATAACGTTGAAAGAACAGGAAGCCACAATCATGTCATATCTTTCCCCCATGTTAATCGCCCAAATAAACACTCATATTTACAACAAATAGCCTAAATCGCAGAGTTAAATACGTTAGTTGAAGTAGACTAGGCTATAAACAGGATAGTTTGAAGAGAGATAGGGTAGCCCAGTAATTCATTCTTGCACAGGTGTCAGGTTAACAATAGTTGCGTCTGCCATCTTGCAACTCTTTTAGCATAGCTTTGATGCGTACTTAGTGTAAACCGAATTACAGTCATACCTGAATTATTTTGTTGCACCGTAGTGAAGAAGATAGGCCTACTATCAAGAAGATTGTAGAGGGAAAGGTTGCTACAATGAGAGGTTAACGTCACACACTTCCAGTTTTCCTTCGTACGGGATCAGCCCACAGTATTAGGAGTTATGATTAGTCATGCTAAAATCGTCGAAAGAATGCTCAAGATAAAAACACGATATTACTAAGATCTATTTTCAACCCGGGTTGATTTAAATTTCAACTGGCTCTCAATATATCTCAGAACAGTACCGCGAACGGCCAATACTTTGTCATTCCCCAAATGCGGAAATGAAACTAAACAACTGAGAGCATCTGTGGCGCATGTGACCAACGGGCTCTGATGTGACGGCATGAAGCGCGTCCGGTAACAAGCGGAACTCGTCTCATTAACCCCCTGGAATCATGCAAGGTAAAAGTGCATGCCATGAGAGCATGGCTGTAGGAAGTTTTGACTATTTCCCCGGTGAAATGTGTCGTTGTTGGCGCCTGTTGCCAAATATGTGCCTTATCTTTTTAAATTTACATTAAAGCCATTGACTTTGCATAAATCAGTTTGGATGAAGGATACACGGCAATGAACTCGCCTTTTGTCTTTCCATGACAGTGCCTAGCCTAGGCCTAGGGCCTACCTCAAAAACAGTTTTCAGGTAGGCTTACTGCTGCCACATTTGTTTTAGTTAACACAGACTGATATGTGGCTCAGAAGATGTTAGCTTAAGCCTATATGGGCTTTTCTACAATATTTGACCTGAGAAAAGGCTTTACAAACACTGTCCTACTCCATATTAAGGCTACTGCAAATAAAACAGCCTGATTATTGATTAAACAAACCATTTGAATATAGACCATGTAGCATTTTTTATCCAGGAGACTATTTTCATCTAGAATCTAGCCAGGTTTTTTTTGTGTTATCATGAGTCCTATATGTATTCACAATTAAATAAATCAGGAATCTTTGGTAGCCTACCATATCTTCCAAGGCAGACAACACACTCAGGTTCAGACTCTCAACACTCAACTTCTGCAGTCTCAGACCATCCTTTGAAGCAAACCTGTTTGTTTCCCATGATGCGATTATGCCAAATGTTTATTTTGGTGCAAATGAAACCCTCCAGCCTTAGAAAATGGAATTTCCCAGATTAAACCCTCCAAGACATCCCAGACAATGTCTGCTATTATGGCGACTTGATGTTAAAAGCCAACACATGACTATGCTGAAGTGCCAGACATTAAATTGAATGAAATCTAAATAAAATGCTCAGGCAACACAGCTAGACTGTGTGAAAAGCACAAACCTTGCTGCAGCTTTATATTCAGGGCCATATGTTCCAGTGTTTACAAAATGTTCTTACATGTAATCCCCCCCCCCCCCCTAATATAACACCTTCACAATTAATACATACATATGGCATCACCATTTGTACCATTTTAACATTGCACCCACACAACATGTTTCATTAAATGCATGCGAGTCTCACAGTAATGTGTCCCATTTATGGCCTTACACCAAACAACTTCGACAAGATTTTGAGTAATGCTTGAATGGGGGCATTAGTTAAAAGACTCTTTTAAGAATCTTTCCCAAATCTTGTCAAAGTTGTTTGGTGTAAGGAGGCCATTAGGTGTGTCTGCCACCCTTTGATATGGTGCGAGCTCACCACTCACAGCTGAACACCCTTTTGTATGGGAATGAGAAGTAGGACCTGATTGCTTCAACACATATCTGGCTTAAACCAGTTCCGCCCAGTTTAAATATCGTTTTTTTTGTTATTTCATTTTTTTCTCTGCCTCTTTCTTGGTTTAAAACTGATGTTATGACAGGGTTGCCTTTTCAGGATTTATATTTACAAATACACTAAAAGCTACATTGCAAAATAAATCCAGGCACATTTCATAATGTAGACTATTTTAAGGCTAATGGTTACATCACATGATTGCCTATTAAATTACACTGTCAGTCGTCAGGGATTAAGTATTTTTTCTCTGTTCCACATCCTGACTGATAAATTGAGAAAGTTCAAAGGAAGAATTTACCCTAAGAGGCATGACTCACAATGCCTACTAAGTTCTGTGTGCTATATTGCTTGTCCAAGCCCAGCTTGGGGAAAGACAGTCTTATTATCTAAAATCTGAGGACTCCCAGTTTTTTTTCCCAGAATGTGTTTTTCTGAGAATGCTGTTAGTGTTTTATTACCTTCTGGCTGCAGGCAGGGTCACTGTGTGTGTGTGTGTTAACCCATATGTGTGACAGGCTATGCCTCCCCTCCCCCTCTTTCAAACAGCACACCAGATACAGATCCACATACTGCCTTTACCTGTCTGAGCTTGGAGACACACCCAAGACATTTTCAGCAGCCAATCACAGTGTTGGACAAAGAAGAGGTAGTCTTCCTGTTTCAGTGTGAGATTGAACAACCAGGACTAACGCAGAAAGGGAGCAACAGAGAGAGAGAGAGAGAGAGAGAGAGAGAGAGAGAGAGAGAGCTCTGGCGCAATCTCAGATCAACACTAACTAAACACCACAGGGTCGAGTGGAGAGAGGAGGAGGGGGAGACTGTTTAAAGAAAACTGCCTTCACGATGAGATGTACTCGACTGTGAAACAATACTGAGCGGAGAGAGAGAGAGAGACAGAGAAGGAGAGAGAGAGAGAGAGAGAGAAGGAGAGAGAGAGAGAGAGAGAAGCAAGGAGAGGAGGGGTGAGATAAGTGTCAATCTGTTCAGACTTGTTTGGGAATTTGAGGAGGGAGGTAGGAGGGGGCCAAACCGAAAGGGAGAAAAAGAGAAGAGAGAGAGTGAGAGAGAAAAGGGAGGAACGGAGGGGGGAGAGACTCTTGTGGTGGTCTAAACATTTGTTTCTTTGGAGTTAGAATTTGTGCAAACAAGTCTTGGCTTGGGCAAGGCACTGGATGAAAGTTTCGAACGAAACAGGCAAACGCACCTTGGCGTGGAGACGAGAGGCTGGCCTCTGAGCACTCACTGCGGAAAGCAAGACAGATATGTGGAATGTGTGTGTATTGTGCAACTCCTGCTAGCCTCTGAGAAATCTTCTGAGACAGAGGAGCGACACAGCGGTGGGGGAGAGACGTGATCTCCCCAAATACCAAACTCAGGTGAGTTCTCTGCTCAGCTAGACTGCCTTTCCCCCCCCTCTACCTCTACCTCTACTAACCACTAAATTACACATACTGTCCACAACTATCGGTTACCACAACTATCAGGTTACCAGTGGTGACACTGAGATTTGCTGCTGTCATTAATGACCAGTGAGCGTGGCTTTCACACTCAGTGACCCTTTTTCCTGTTTAAAGTGGTTTAATGTGACAAAATCTGGTCATGCATGTCTGTTTCCTGTGATTCACCAAGTTGGGTGTCAGTCCACCATGTTGTAATAGTCTCCTTCTCTCTCTCTCTCTCCCTCTCTCTCTCTCTCTCTCCCCCTGTTAGGCCCTGTGTATTACCGCTTGCATTCTTCACTTGCAAGCATATTTAGAGAAAAAAGTCATTTGCAGTTCAACAGCCATTTTAGGACTGTTCCTTTCACATTGTTGAGGGGATTTGTTAAATGGGAGGGAGAATGAATTCAGTGAACTTGTGTGAATACACAAAACTGAACTGGAAAGACAGTGTTAGAAATCTATGCAGTGAATTTATCCTTAACATCAGTTTGGTATGTGATAGGAAATTATGTCATATGCAGGTATGCAGGTCTTATAGTTCATTTACCATGCACAAGTTGAGGCTCTTGCAGCTTGTGGTCTGTTATCCGGCTTCTTATATTTTGTTTAAAATGATTTTTGCTATTAAAAGTTTGACTTATATCAGTCATTTAAATAAGCCCCATTAGCCAGTAAATGTGTCAATTTGCATTTTGCCTATAATCCACAAAGTTGTTGCATGATGTAGTCACTGTTTTCATAAAAGTTCCATGCCATGGCATTTTTTGGCTAGGAAAGCATAACAGACAGTGCAGTTTTCCTTGCAAGGCACATGCCTTTAGCTGATGGTAAGAAAGATGTCCTGTCGAGAGTGGGAAAAATAGCATTTGGCCACATTTCAGCTGCAAACTGAATGATCTTAAGACTCATTTAAAACATTAATACATCTCTAAAGGACATGGAGCTCCCTGTCATTTTGTCACCATTTTGTCGAGCCAAATGCAATAAGAAGGATGTTCTTCATTTTGTTGAGTCAAATGCAATAAGAAGGTGTTCTTCTTATGGCTTGACCTGAGAAAAAGCAGTTAATTAATGGCATGCTTTTCTGCCACCACAGGTTTAAGGAAAGTATGTAGCCATGGAAACCAGACGCACCAACTTGACTCACGCGGACACGCTGCGAACAGCAGAGCGGGGTGGACACGATGTCAGCCCACACGCCACACGCCGGGCAAGCGAAAGGCCAAGGGACCCAGAACCAGACGCCCGGGGCTGGAATCGAGAGAGAGAGCTGAGCTTCACCACCTTCAAAGGACGAGGGGGAGAGGCAGAGAGAGACCGACGCAGAGAGCAAGAGACACCCAAGCGTCCCAACGGCAGATTGCTGTCCATGCTGGAGTCAGGCCCAGTGGTGGACTTGGAGGGAGAGAGGGCGAAAGGAGACACCTTCCCCAGGATGAGGAAGCCCAGCCGAGAGCCAGACAGAAGAGCCAACATCATCCCGGAGCACGAGAGGAAGAGGAGAGACTGGGAGGTGGAGAGGGGCACAGGCACAAGCCAAGAGCGCCAGGCAAGGACAGGGCGTGGAGGGGACCGCAGCAGAGAAAGTGACCGAGAGATGGCCCAGAGGAGGGACAAGGACATCCAGAGGTACCGGGAGGAGGAGAGGCGGAGGAAGAGGGAGAGAGGGCAGCTGATAGAGGACTGGAAGCAGAACGTGCAGAGAAGCTTGGAGAGGGAGCAAGTGAGGGCATATGACCCCAGCGGCCAAGAGAGGAGGCGTGAGCGCAACCCCGAGGGCAATGACCCACGTGGACCACGGGAGATGGAACGAGAGAGAGGAAGACCAAGAGAGAGTGACCGAGCAAATCGCTCTTACTCTCCCCGACGACAGAGAGCGACGGAGGAAGAGAGCGGGATGGACAGGCCAAGAGGGGGTAACAAGGAGTACATGAGAGAGGGGCGGAGGGATGCAAGGAGCGAGGGAGAGAGTGATGGGGGCAATAGAGGGAACGTTAGCGCAAGAGTGGAATACACAGCGACTCTGCAACACAAGCACAGCAGGAGCGAGGGAGACAACGAAGGAGATGAGAGGAGAGAAAGAGAGAGACAGAGAGATAGAGAGAGGGAGAGAGAGAGAGAAACAGGCAGAAATAGGGACGGGTATTACGAGCGGGACAGACCGAGGGGGCGCGGGAGGGACGGGTACGAGCGGGACAGACCGAGGGGGCGAGGGAGGGACACAGACAGAGCTGTGGACAAGCGGAGGGATGAATTTAGTGACACACTGCGCAGGGGGAGGGATGACAGGAGTGGCAGAGAGAGGGAAGGTGGCCGACCGTACCCACGAGATGAAAACGTGGGCCGACGCAGAGAGGGCGAGCGCCCTGCAGAGAGGGAGAGGGAGCAGAGGAGACCGAGAGAGAGGGCAAGGGAAGGGGAGGACGGAGGGAGTCCATCACCAAGGAGTGCCCAGTTTAGAACCCAGCCGAGTAGTGACCAGCTCAGGGCTCAGTCATGGGCCTCAAGCAGTGGGGAGCTCAGGGTGCAGTCACGGGCCTCAAGCAGTGGGGAGTGGATGTCAGGCGGGAGTGACCTGGAGAACGAGCGCCGGAGGAGAGGAGCAAGGGACGGCAACGAAGGCCGAGAGACCGGACAGGAGGGCACTCCAGAGCGAGAGAGGAGGAGGCCAAGAGAGCCAGTCCAGGGAGAACACAAGAGGCCTGAGAGCCAGGACACGACGGCACAGGAGGGAGAGAGGAGGAGTGTGACCGGTCAAGATGATAGAGAGAAAAAGAATGAAATGGACAAGATGGGAGCTGACCGGGACGAGCGGGCAGGCGAGAGGCCAGAGGGGAGGACCATGAGGAGAATGTGGCTGGTGCCAGGCTCCGAGAGAACAAGAGCCTCGCGGGAGTCTTCGCAAGAGGAGGAGCTGCTCGTGAGCATGAGGGAGGCGGCAGCCAGAGAGCCAGAGGCGGCTAGCCAGGGCCTGCAGGACAAGTACCGCATGCTGGAGAGAACCGAAGAGTTTGCAGGGAACCGCGGCCGAGATGGGGGTGGGCCTGAGGAGGGAGGGGGCTCCGAGTCAGGGAGTACGGACGAGAGGGAGGCCAATGTAACGGAGGAGAGCGACCGAGAGAGGGAGGAGGGGAGCGAAGGGCTGAGCGACGGAGAGGTACTGGGCGTGTGGCGGACGTCGCCTTCTGTGGAGGACGGCTTTGTGACCGTCTCTAGCGGAGGGGAGGAGGAGGAGGACAATTTCGAGGACTGCAAGGAATTCTGGGATGGCGGGGTCCGAGATGATTCCACCAGGCAGTCGCAGAGAGGTCATGAGAGACAGAGAGGGGGAGAGACAGGGGACGTCACGAGGACAACGTCAGACAGAGACAAGGCTGGCACCGTCTTCTGTGTGGTTGGGAACAAACTGCCCAGAAAAGAGTTGCACAGTCGAAGGGCCTACCTTGATCTGGATAACCTCGAATCAATGCCTGCTGTTCGGACTGACTACTCTAAACTCAAGTACAACAACCGTAGGTCTCTTGACCTCACTGGGGACGGAACACCCAAACAGGAACCCACTCTGTCCAAAGACAGGGATCAGGATGATGGGGCTGAATCACCAAACACGCAAGACGCAGAGAAGGAGCCAGAGAGACAATCACTCTCTAATGAGCATGTGCAGGAGGAGGTGACCGCATCATCAGATGACCAAATCAACGCAAACTCCTCCCCAGAGCCCACTGCACACCCACCTGTGGGCACAGACGAGCCTGGTGGGCTGGAGGATTATGGGTACGCCGTTATAAAAGACGGGAGACAGGAAGCGGGACCCACCGCGGAGCAGCCCAGTGGGGATGGAGAGATCTGGGCTACAGCGCAGGAGATGAAGCGCCACTCCCAGGCACCGCACCTCAAGTGGGCCAAGAGCGTGGTGCGAGAGATCCTCGGCTACACCGATGACCCAGGGTTAGAGGCGGCGTCCGAGGCTCGGACTAAGAGGCCCGCCGATCCAAACCAGGGGTCCGAGGGCCTACCGGTACCGGGGCCGATGCCGATGCCAGTCTACATCACAGTCCAGAAGAGACTAGAAGCACGGGACTCAGACTCTGAGCCACAGCCGCCGCTAGGTGAGGAGGAGGAGGAGGAGAAAGAGCCGGCACGCTGGGAGGAGCCGAGAGGTAGTGTGGTGCATGCTGGGAGTTTAACACACGTCGACGTGCATGCGGACATGGAGGCAGAGCTGCATGGGGAGAGTGAGACACACTTGCATGGAGAGGATGACACGCGTGAGATCGCTGTGGAGACTGACACACAGACAGGGGCGAGCACACACACACACACACACATAGAGGTGGAGGAAGATAAGAAGGCGCGTGAGGAAGAGGTGGGTGCAGGGGAAGGAGAGGGGTCGGCGCAAGAGGCAAACACCGACTCCGAAGCCAAGTCGACCGAGGCGCCGTCACAGTCCCGTGACTCGTCCGTGGAGAGGGAGGCCGTGGCAGTGGCAGGGGAGGGGGAGGGAGGGGGCGGCAGGGGAGGGGAGGGAGGGGGCGTGGCGGAGATTAAGAAGGGGGAGAAATGTGTGATACTGAGCACCAACAGCTTTCGGGATCTGGGCACAGAAGCGCGGCTGAGGAGGAGGGGGATCCGCAAGACGGAGAAGAAAGAGAGACGAGAGGAGGAGGAAGAGGAGGAGGAAGAGGGAGAAGGAGGAGAAGTGAGTAGAGACCGCAGGACCAGAGTGTTCGCCTCAGGTAAGACAGATGGACTTTAAACAGCGAGTGCTTTATCAGTTGCTGTATGTCGGTGGGGGGGGGGGCAATTCTGAGGTCACTGATCTGGTCAGCTTTTTCACGGTTTCGATGGTCAGATCTGCATGTGCTTTGTAGCAAATTGGTTGATCTCATGAGGCCCTGTGGTCGAGTCTGGCTTGGAGCACAGGCCACATCATGAGAAGCCAGTTCCAGTTGGAGCATTATGTTTTTGCTCCAACACCAATGAGCTACTACCCAAAGAGGATGCACTGTCTGACACCACTCGCTAGGTTGCCAATGATAAGAGTCAACATGCTAACATGTTAACTGGTTACATGCTAACTGGAGTCTTGGCCATGTTTAGGCAATTTTGCGCAGTGTTCTGACCTGAACCACAGAGCTAGATGGTGTTATGGTTTTGAGTTTATAAGCAGATAAGCCTGGTAATATTGTGTAAGCAACTGAGACAAAACATATGTAGGCTAAGGTGTCAGGACGGAAAGTGGCAGTAAGCAATACAAGTCTGTCACTGTCTCCAAACTAGACTGACAGGTAGCAGAGAGGGGTCCAGTTTATAAGGCAGTTAACAAATCTCACTTGGCCTCATAAGGCTGAGGCCATAAAGTCTGGACAGTAATCATCTACCAAGTAAAAGTGACCACCGTTGCATAACTATAAAGTTGCATGTTGTTTATTGTCTATATTGTAATTGTGTGTCCTGCCACAGTAAGGGTTAGTTGAAATAATGTAGGTGTATGCTGTTGCGAAAGAGGATATTTTCTAGACAGTCTCACATAGTTGGATTGAGTAAGGCTGGAATTCCCTGTGGTGGGAGGCGTAGTTTGTTTCTTGTGCGTGGCTGTGAAGTCAGAGAGGAGGATCGCGACAGGCAGGTGTAGAGTAGCTCACACGCACTCAGACTCTGACTGAATGGAAGCTCTTCTCGGAATACCCCAGATCAGAGAGGCATGGAGCCTTTTAAACAGTTTAACCGGAGGTATTGGACAAAACGCACACACACACACACACACACAAACACACACACACACACACACACAGCAAGAGAGAAAGATAGACAGAACTGGGGCTCATAACAGTCTTGCCTCGTGCTTGTTTCTGAGCCGTGATGGTGTTGCTCTGCTTCACGCTGTATTCTGGGTCTGGTTTTCTGTGTGAGTGAGTACACAAGCATGTATTTATTTCCCTTTTACCTGCACCTGTGGCTAACCGCATTCTTCTTTTCTGTGTATTTGTGTGTGAGTGTGACCATATACTGTTATTTGCTCCTTTATATGTCCAACACTATGCATGTGTGACTCTCTGGCGTGATGATAATCTTGTCTGCTGGCACTATGTGTCTATGAGACACTTACATGGAGGAGAAATCCTTGTCAGCCTTACTGTGTGTATATAAGTGTCACTACATGAACGTGTGATAACTGGATCATGAACGTGTGAACTGTATGGGAGTTGTCCTGACTTGTAACACTGAGTACCCATGTGTCTGTGTGTGCAACTTTACAGAGGAGGAAAACGATGACATGCGATTCAGCTGGAACGAGGTAGAACTAAGGTAAGAAGAACTACTGAAGACATCTCTTGTCAATCAATACAAGTCAGGCAAGCTTGTTCAAAGATGAAAAGAACTTTACCTTAAATGAATGTTTCTCAAAATGTATCTGAAATTAATGTATAATGATAAAGTAACTGTATCATTTCGGGTCACTGTGTCATTAAACTGTATGACTTTCTAAAAATATGAATAGAGCAACGGTTAACGGGAAATAAGGTGTTCCATTTCCAGCAACAGGCTGTAAAGCACTCCCCCCACTGAAGGGTTCCGCTTGTGTGTGACTTAGTGTGTCCTGTGCATTCCTGAACATGGAGGGCATGGAGCTTTTGCCTGCCTGTAACAGGCGCATGTGTTTAGATAACATCAGCAATTCCTGTACCATCTGGTGCGGGCTTTAGGCTTTTATAACAAGAGCACGTAAAAAGATTTCAGCATTGACCTTTAACATACATTTTGTTTTTCTTCATACATGTCTCTCTCTCTCTCTCTCTCTCTCTTTCTTTCTTTCTTTCTTTCTTTCTTTCTTTCTCTCTCTCTTTCTCTCTCTGTCTCACACACACATACACACACATTCTTTCCTCTTTCTCCTCACCCCCTCAGGAAAGTGGTGGACTCCATTGGGAGGACGACGAAGAAAAGGAACTCTAAATTCTTCAGTAGGTGCCCCCCCACATCACTTCCCCTTTTCCACCTGTGTCACTTGTTTCCTGCAGTCCAGAACCACCAATTACAATAACTAATCAGCGGTTACTAAATGCACTGGAGGCCCACTGTTATTGAGCCCAATTCTGTATAAGGAAGCAGAATTTTCTGTGGAAGAGTGTGGGCTCAGCCACAGCATGGTGAGACGCAAGCTGCTTTCTGAAAAACTGCTCGGGGCCTTTGGACAGGTTACGGCAGGCAGCCCAATGCCTGTGGAAAAAAACACCTGCTGTTGCTTATTTATCATTTCAAACAAGTACGCAGGGGGAGGAATTTGTCTAATGACATCCCTTTTGCTCTACTTTGGAAGTGCAATTTTATTTTGTTTTAGGTGAAGTTTTCTTGTTGTGCAACTCCCAACATCCCCCAAACTTTGTCTTCGCCTCTCCTTCGTTTTTTCGCTTAACGTTCGCTTAACGTTCGTTTGTACTTATTTCTAGATTTGCCAGTGACATGCTTCAGTGTTTTCCCTTTTCTCTTCCCTCCTCTCAGACTCCCAGCTCTACCAGCAGTACAGCGAGGTGGTGTTGAACCGGGAGATCCTGCGGCAGTCTGATGCCGACACGCTCCCCACCCACCCGGCATCACCATGCGCGCCTGCGGCCGCCGCCGTCCAGCCCAGCCCTGCCCAGCGGCCCCTGCCCCCCATACCGCCCCTCCCGCACCCCCTCCCCTCATCAGGCGCCCTCTCCGGCGGGGCGTCCACGCTGACCGTGCCCCAACTGCCCCCCCGGCCCCCGTCGCCCCGAGTGTCCATCTCCAGCCAGACGCAGTCCCTTTGGCAGGAGCTGCCCAGCGTCAGGAACAGCATTGAGCTGGAGGAGATGAGCGAAGACCAGAGGAGGCTGCAGGAGGTACAAAACTACATTTCCCATCAACCCCCTCTTCAACCATGGATGTGGATGGACATAAGTGTGCATTGGTATTTATGGGCATTTGAGGAATGTGTTCTTTTTTAAAGGTCTTAGGGGAACCGTAGTCCCCAGATGTTACATAAAACTTTCTCTACCGGGCTGATTTGGTCAAGAACACCACAGTTAAGGAGCAGCAGTGCCTCTTTACACTAGGGTCCTATAGGCACAAGCAAATTTAGATGACGTTTTTATCCAAAGCGAGTTTCAAATGAGGACTAACATTCAAGCTACATTGCAAAGGAGACCTTATGATAACAATAAACTTTTACAACCACATGAATACTGGAGGAGTTTAGGTGCCAGTTGGGATGTAATCAGAGGAAGGAGGAGGAGGAGGAGGAGGAAGAGGGGAAGTAGTTTGCGCTCCCGTAATGTTTTTAACGTGCGAGCAAATGTGCTGGGATCCTGGGTAATTGGGGGGTGTTAGTGTTGAGTGGTTTGTTTTTGTGTTTGGACATGATCTCACCCTACCACATGCTGTGACTGACAGGTCCGATTTGAGGTGGTGACCAGCGAGGCCTCCTACAGCCGCAGTCTTGACATTGTGGTCGAGCACTTTGTCAAGTGCAAAGACCTGGAGAGCTTTCTCACAGGCCAGGATCGGAACTGGCTCTTCTCTCGACTCGTTGATGTCCGGGCCATCAGTCATAGGTAAGTGAAGCACATCATAGTTTGTCAGATCCCTAAGATCCTCAGGTAAAGGGCTCCTTGCAATACCAAGAATGAAGTACCTTGCCCCCACTCTCTGGAACTGAACTAGAGACTGCTCCAACAGTGTATTCTTTTAAAATCAGATTAAAAACGTATTCTCACAAGCTTTTAAGTAGGCTTATAGGTATAAAGTATAAGTATACTCTTTTGATCCTGTGAGGGGAAATTTGGTTTCTGCATTTATCCCAATCCGTGAATTAGTGAAACACACTCAGCACACAGTGAACACACAGTGAGGTGAAGCACACACTAATCCCGGCGCAGAGCCTGCCTGCAACAACAGCGGCGCTCGGGGAGCAGTGAGGGGTTAGGTGCCTTGCTCAAGGGCACTTCAGTCGTGCCTACTGGTCAAGATTCGAACCGGCAACCCTCCGGTTACAAGTCCGAAGCGCTAACCAGTAGGCCACGGTTTAAGTAATTTAATTGTTTAATTATAATTTCTTTTTTTTAAATATTTTTTATTATTTATTATTATTGATCATTTAATAATTTAAAAATTATTTTCCATTTTTTAATTCACTTTTATTCACTTGTTATTATATGTATTTTAATGTCCATCTTTTTATGTGAATCTAATCTTTATTGTTTGGTCATGTTTTGTTGGTTGTGTCCCTTTATTTTGGAGCACATTGGGTCTGTGCTTGTCACATGAAATGTGCTATATAAATAAAATTGATTTAATTTGATTTGATCTGGATTGAGAGGATCAGACCTTGGGCACTATGTGTTAATGATCCCCCTCCTGCTGTGTGCTACTGATTTCTGAGTTACTGTGTGTGCTAATGTACTAACGAGACATATTATGGTGAAAGGAAAATCAATTTTCTGTTGATCTTGGATAACCTTTCATCTCCTCCATTGAGCCAGACCCAAGGTCTGAGAGGAGCTGTTTGCGTTGCTGAATCACATTGTGTTCTTTTGTGTGCGTGGCTGTTAATCTCCTCCACCAAATAAGAATGAAGTGAAATCAATAAAATGGTCAATTCACCCATGCCTTCAGTGAGTTTGCACAAATATTGATAAGCTTACACCCCTCGCACAATGTGCTGATGTGTTTGACGTTTCTTCGTTTCCATGGTGACGTGCAGTTTCCTGACCAAGCTGGAGGAGCGGGTGGAGAACAACACGCTGCACTTTGACGTGTGTGACATCATCACGCGGCACTGCCAGATGTTCCGCATGGTGTATGTGCCGTACCTCACCAACCAGTCGTACCAGGACAAGACCTACCAGCGCCTCATGTGAGTACTGCACGTCTGCTCCGGTGGCGCTTACATCGATTCTCACTGACGTCCACCTACTGTACCTCTAACACGTTACCAAAAGTACACACACACACACACCACAACACCACCCCCGCCACACCCACACCCACTCAAATGTTCTATTCTCTCTAACCTTGAATCAGGTTGTGTTAAAGGAGAATTCCGGTGTGATATTGACCTAAAGTGTATTGAAACATGATACCGAGTGTGAACGTATGTCTCATAGCCCATCTCGGCTTGTCCCCTGCACTCCAAAATCTGCTTAGTTAGCCGATGCTACCAACAGCTTTTTCAATAGTGGTGCTTCGGCATCGGGCTAGCCATGCAAATAAATCACTGTTTTACACCCATTTACGAGGCTCAATGTATCTCCACACTTCATTGGTAGACTTCCGAGGGCCCTGACATTTAAAACGAGACATTGAGAACTTTGAAAAAGCACTGGTAGTTTACTTACAAGACGATTTATACAGACAGTATCTTCACGAAGTTTAGCGTTTGCAGCCATCTTGAATTTAGTCACGATAAGTCGAGCAAGGAGTAAGAATGAACAGGTATGATAAGGGATCAGATTCCAAAAATAATTTAGGGGAAATGCATGGATTCCAGTTGCTGCTACTGGAAGAAACTGGAATCCATGCATTTCCACTGAATTAATTTTGGAATCATTATGTTAAGCCCACCTAATGACTCTATACACGATTTCATTGGCCTGATTAAGTTTCGATTTCTGGAGCTCACAAGTCAACGGAGAGTTGCTAGACTAGCCCTGGCAGCAAATGTAATTCGCTGCCGCTAGGGGCGCGTCTAGATTTCTAGGCTAAGATATAACGTCTTTCATGAAATATTAAGAGACCTGGCGAGACTGCCACCTAGTGATAGACCCACGAAAATGGCCTGGTTTTGAGATGATGTGCATGCGTCACTGATTCGACCCAAAGCGGCAACCGAGTAATGATAAAATGTCCAGATTGTGCGTTTTCATGAGTTTTCGATCGTCATATATTTCATTTCCATTCATCACAGAGTTCCCAAAATCACATATAATGTGTGTTAGAAAAAAAAGAAGCTAAAAACGCGATATTACGTTTTTGGCACGCAACGCATGGGAAGGAAAAACGTAATATTACGTTTTTGGCACTCAATGAGTTAATCACAAACACTGTGCTCAGTGGTATTTGGATGGCAAACATACATTAGTGCCTGTGTTGATCACAATGATGATGTGCTTAGTGGTATTGGGACCAGGGAAGGATGGTACACATACAGTACAGCAGCAGAATGAGGATCTCTGCTCTATGCTCAGTTTAATGGAATAGAGTTAAATAAAGCTGAGAAGAATGAGTTTAGATGTGTGCATACCCAACTAGTTACCTCTCTCTCGTGTCGTTGGTCAGGGACGAGAACCCAAACTTCACTCATATAAAATGTTCTGCTACCTCTCTCTCGTGTCGTTGGTCAGGGACGAGAACCCAAACTTCACTCATATAAAATGTTCTGCTACCTCTCTCTCGTGTCGTTGGTCAGGGACGAGAACCCAAACTTCACTCATATAAAATGTTCTGCTACCTCTCTCTCGTGTCGTTGGTCAGGGACGAGAACCCAAACTTCACTCATATAAAATGTTCTGCTACCTCTCTCTCGTGTTGTTGGTCAGGGACGAGAACCCGAGCTTCAAGCGCTGTGTGGAGAAGCTGGAGCGCAGCCCGGTGTGCCAGAGACTGCCTCTCCGCTCCTTCCTGATCCTCCCCTTCCAGCGCATCACCCGCCTCAAACTCCTGGTGCAGGTACACCCACCTTTCTCCTGCACATAGCACCACCTCTTCTCTCCGCCGTATGACTGCCCTCCTTTGAAACGCAGGGAAGGTCCTTGGCATCTCTTCGGTGTTTGTACTGATCTTCTGATTTCTTTTCCTCTAGAATATTGTGAAAAGAACAGCTCCTAAGTCAGACGACGAAGCGCAAGCCATTAAAGCCATGAAGCTTTTGGAGAAGGTGAGAATCACACATTTCACCATTTCAACAAAATTGAAATGGTGAAATGTGTGAAATTGAAAGGGCCAAAATTCTTTAACCCTGTCAAATAACACTCTTCCTGAATGCACCTTGTTGCAGATAATTCAGGACAGCAATGATAGCATTACACAGATGAAGAGTATTGAGTCACTGGTATCTCTTAGCGCCAAGGTGGACTTTGAATGCAAGGTGAGTCCTAAAACTAGTGAAAGAGAAATAAACAAACTGCTTCTGTAAACATCTGATTACCTGATTTGATTTTTTTTTTCCATCAAACAATTGAAAACTATATTGGGCTATAATGGAAGTTAAGACATAATGTTGATATATGTGGTTGTGTGTTACTCATTTAGAGTATAGTGTTGATGTTGTTTTGTTAATTGTTTGTTTGTCAGACCTTGCCACTGATCAGTCAGTCCAGGCGGATGGTCAGGGAGGGCATGGTGACAGAGCTGATGGATTTCTCCATGAAGGAGACGGAGCGTAGTGTCTACATTCATCTCTTCAATGATTACCTGCTGCTCTCCCTGCCCAAAGAGTGAGTGGAACACACACACACAGACACACACAAACAAAACAACTACAGCGGTAAACATTATTTGTGAATTAGATAGATAGATAGATACTTTATTGATTCCCAGGGGAAATTCAAGATGTCGTAAACAAACTAATCATTTGTGTCTTTGTGAATCACTGTAGTTGTAAACCATTGCTTGTCATGGGAAAAGGAACGAGAGAAGTGCACTAGTGTGTTGCTGTCACAGATTAGGGCACAGGCGGTTGTGCATTATACAACAGTTAAACTATTTCTTAATTTCTGTTTGGACGAAAGACATTCCGGAGTGGGGTTATCTCAGAACATCCCTTACTTGACTCATGGCTTCAGTCAAACCACAGCCATCCTTACCAGCCCCACTGTCGTGTACACTGATTGCTTCATTGGCCTGTTGTTGTGTTTTTAATGGAATTCAGAAGACTGGGAGGAGTCAGTTGAGGTCGAGTCTGAAGAATAACACCTCTGTAGATCAGCAGGGGAAAAAAACGGTAAAAAAAAAAAACGGTTTGGATTAACATGCTTGTAGAAGTGCCTCTCCACTCCTACTGGTTTGCCATGATTCACATGGACAAGTCTGCCCACATGCTACTGCACAGCCCAGCAGAATGTGAACTGCAGCAAGGTGACTCAGGGCCTTATTGTTCTCTCCTCTCAATTTAGCAGGTTTGTTTTTTCAGAGCAAAGAGCGTCCGTGGTGTGGTCTGCTCGTCAGGTTACCTCACCTAATCTGCTTCTTGTTGTTGATTCTGTACCAGGGGCGGGCGGTTCACTGTGATTGATCATGCTCCCGTGGCCGAGCTGCGCGCAGAAAACTGTCGGGTCAAACTCCACTCGCTGAAGAAGAACGTCTTCCGCCTTTACTTGTCCAGGAAAATGCTGCTGCTGAGGACAGGCACACTGTAAGTGAGGGAGGGGAATGAGTGAGTGCATTCATGTGTGTGTTTATCTATGTACTTTTGATGTTGTTGTTTTTTGGGGGCCAAGCAGCGAAGCTGTGAAGGCACCCATTGTGTTTCTTATGTTTTCTTCCCTATTATTATTACGCTTCTGTCATTGAGGTCAATGGCAGCCCATACAACCGTCTGGTAAAAAGTTATGAAATTTGGCACAGTAATTAGGCACAGTCCCATGATTAATTTCACCAAGTGTCAAGTCGGCACCTCGAGCGGCTCTAAGCCACCAACAGAAAAGTTGGACGCGGCGTTCGCGACGTAACTTCTGACCAGTTGGCCCGATTTAAAAAAATGAGGTATCTTTGGAATCCTTGGACCAAGCCAGGTTCAACGCACCCTATGACGTCATTTTCCGCCATGATGGATTTTCCACCATATTGGATTTTAGTGAAAGTGAAACTAAAACTTCACAGGTCACAAATTTTGTCCGATCGTCACCAAACTTGACACACATGATTTTCAGACCAAGCCTCACAAAAGTTGTGGTGTTTTGTTTTCGGAACTATAACCGTTCACCCGTAATATCCAATCGAAATTTGCGGCGAAGCCGCCAAACAGGAAGTGAGATCATATCTCAGCAACCCTTGCATGTATCAAAGCCAAACTTGTTGTATGGACTCAGGACCCAATCAGGGGGATGCTCAAGAAATTGTGTGACCTTTGGCCTCTAGAGGGCACTGCAATTAAGAAACATGCCTTTTGGCCTGTAGCTGCTGTTGTGCTTAGAATTACAACGCACTAGTGGTTTCTGGTAATACTGTTGGAGTTCCTTAAGCCGACCCAGGTCAACTTGTGATGTCATCATAATTGATTCGGCCGCCATGTTGGATTAAATCAAAAACACGTACAAGTTTTCGCAGGTCACAAAGTTCAGCGGATTCTCACCAAAATTGGCAGAGACCATGCCTGATGAGTGCATTGAATTCTGGAACAATTGACAGAAGCATTGGCCTGTAACAGCCAAACAAAATGTGCGGAGAAGCCGCAAAACAGGAAGTGAGCTCATATCTCAGTAACGCTTTCATGTATCAAAACCAAACTTAGAACATGTACCTCAGACCCCATCGGGAGGACGCTCAAGAAATTCGGTGACCTTTGACCTCTAGGGGGCTCTGTAATTGACACAAATGCATTTTGGCCAGTAGTTGCTGATGCGCATTATTCTGCAATGGAAGTCAATGGCAACCGTCTGGTAAAAAGTTATACAATTTTGCACACTGTTTGGGGACAGTCCAATAATTAATTTCACCAAGTTTCATGCGGCACCTCAAAGCTCTAAGCCACCAACAGGCCAAAGTTGGGCGTGTGTTCACGGATCGTAACTTTTGACTGGTTGACCCGATTGTCAAAATGAGGTATCATTGGAATCCTTGGGCCAAGCCGAGTTCAACACACCCTATGACATCAATTTTTGACCTCTATGTTTAAATCACAGCAAGTGTGATCATATCTCAGTAGATCTTTTATTTTTGATGTGAAACTGATGACAGCGGTTCCATCAGTTCATTCTAAAGCGTGCCTGCAAGGATGGGCGGGGTGGGGCCGGGCAGGGGCGATTGCGGCGGTGGGCTGGCTGGGTGAGGGGGCAGTGACACTCAGCCCTGGTTCAGCCACACAAAATCAGTTATGTTTTGATGTGAAACTTGACCTTGTAACTCAGCCAATCTTGGGTTGTTTGGCATGGAACTTGCTGTGACTGCTTAATGCTATATGTCTGATGCAACGGCATTGAGTTACATGGCAAATCTGGCCTGCTGAACCTCCTGCTTGGCCCCCACATTGCTGCTTGCAGCTATATTTTAACATTGACTTTGTGACAGAGGTGACCTAAGCTGTTAGTTTTTGTTAATTTTGTTTTATTTCAGTGTATAAATGATGACTTTGTATCCCAGTCCATGCTTACAGTCAGTCTCACACCGATCCAGTTGCTGCAGTCACTGGGATACAAGAAACACATGATGGCTTTGCTTCCTGTTTACTAATAGATAAACTTTTTGTCATGTATGTATGTGTGTGTGTGTGTGTGTCTGTATATGTGTGTGTGTGTGTGTGTGTGTGTGTGTGTCTGTGTCTGTGTGTATGTGTGTGTGTGTGTCTGTGTGTGTGTGTGTGTGTGTGTGTGTGTGTGTGTGTGTGTAGGAGTGATAAGTTGCGCTGGATCTCGGCCATTTCCAGCCCCCACCCTGAGATGGACTTCACAGCAGCCCAGGGTATGTGTCACTCTGCACTCCTTCCACAGGAAGTTCTGTCGTAAACCAGGCCAGCTCAGCTGGTTCAATTAAAGTGACTGTAGTCAGAGGGAGTGGCGCCCCCTGCTGTTTTATTGGGAATATCGCCTCCAGCCAGCCAGCCAGCCACAAACAGATCAGATGATGCTTCAGACTCCCAGAAGGACATGTGATTAGTAGCATTAGGTGTTTAATCAAGGCTGGAGCATCACAGAGAGACTGCGCTCTGAAAGAGAGGGTTGTCTAACCAGAAAGAGATGTTAGGGAAACATGTAGGCTCTTGTTAACAAGACAAAACCCCAAATATTTAAATGTTTCTAATCACGTTTTTTCTCTCTCACACGTACGCAAACAGATTTTCCTCAGATGCAGTGCATACGTGCCTTGGTGGCCCAGCAACCAGACGAGCTCGGCCTGGAGAAAGCTGATGTCCTATTGGTCCATCAGGAGAGCAGTGACGGTAAGTTGGACTACACTTGAATTTCCCCTTGGGGATCAATAATCTATCTATCTATCTATCTATCTATCTATCTATCATCAGCCTAGGGTTCACTGAAATCTGTGGACAGAATGTAAATGTAAAAATGTAAATCAGGTTTCTAGGCCAAGTATACTTGTGTATACAAGGAATTTGGTCTCTGCATTTATCCCATCTGTGAATTAGTGAACACACAGTGAGGTGAAGCACACACTAATCCCGGCGCAGTGAGCTGCCTGCTACAGCAGCGCTCGGGGAGCAGTGAGGGGTTAGGTGCCTTGCTCAAGGGCACCTCAGCCGTGGATGTGGGCATGGGAGAGCAGTGCTCCACCCACATTTTTCCTACTGGTTGGGGATCTAACCGGCAACCCGTGTGTGTGTGTGTGTGTGTGTGTGTGTGTGTGTGTGTGTGTGTGTGTGTGTGTGTGTGTGTGTGTGTGTGTGTGTGCACTACCAGTCAAAAGTTTTGACACAGCTACTCATTTATACAAATTTATATTATAAATATATATACATACAAATATGACTAAAAACATTAGTATAAGTATTAGTATTGGGGATCTTAACAGTAAAACTAGTGAGTAACCTGCAGACACAACACACACACAAACACATGAAGTGCTGATCTCTGCCCTCCTCTCTCATGCAGGGTGGGTGGAGGGAACCCGCATGTCGGACAGACACCGAGGATGGGCCCCAAAGTCGCACCTGGAAAGCATCACCAACGAGAAAGCTCGGCAGCGCAACCTTATGGACATTCACAAAATCACCACAGCGACTGCAGCATTATGAGTGTCTACACACACACACACCTACCTACTGTACAATCAGACAGGCCAACTTCACACCACTGGATTCTCCAAGACGCTGTGTGCCCTGCCCTGCTTGCACATACACAGGTTATGGTCCACTGAGAATAAAGTCAGGGTTGACTTTTCAGCCCAACTTGGCTTTGCTGGGACCCAGACTACCTGGGCTTGGACATTTGGCTCGCAGAGAGCCATGTTTTTTTTTTTCTTTTTGTCTCTGCAACATCAGCTGGGGGGTGTTGGCGACGAGGGTGTTGGCCGGACACTAACTCTAGCGCCACCTCCTAAGCATGAACTTGTGGGCCGCAAAGCAGAGGCAGCAGCCTGAAACAGAGAGGCCGGACTAGGCTTTGCCTGAATGCGCTCCCTGGCCTTGTAACAAGCTCCTGGAAGTTAGATGGCTGTTTAAAAATGAAAGGGATTGGGAAAGGGGGCTGCTAAGCTTTATTTTTGTGAAATGTGTAACTATGGTTCTTTGGAGTGAACTTTGTACGATATTTCAACTGTAATTTACAATATATTTACTTATATTTACTTTTAACAAAACTCTACAAGAGCCACACTGGTCCTGGCGATGGTGTAGCTACGTGAACGGACCAACAGGTTTAGAGTTCTGTTGAAGCTCTGTACGATGGACCAACAGGTTTAGAGTTCTGTTGAAGCTCTGTACGATGGACCAACAGGTTTAGAGTTCTGTTGAAGCTCTGTACGATGGACCAACAGGTTTAGAGTTCTGATGAAGCTCTGTACGTGTTTGTTATTGAGCTGTAAACTTGCACAGTGCTAGGGCACAATGAAATGGTGATACATGGTGACTTGCACAATGAAATGGTGATACATCTGTATTCTGTGGCCGTCACGTCCTCAACAAAGTTTCACTGTACACACTTCCAGTCCCAAATAATTTCTAATATTCTTGTGGAACAGCTGCCAGTCAACTACTGTACCAAGTAGCCATGGGTTCCCCGTGGACACAATGTAACAAATGAAACTGAAAAAGGACAAAACAGATGGTTTTGGTTTTTTTTGCATTCTAATATTTGTTTTATTTACAACAAGCTCCTGAAAGCCACTGAGAGCTGGCCTTGTGCACGTGGTAAATGGGAAATCGCAATGCAAATTCAGTAGAACACTGAGGTCGTCATCATCACACAAGGTCAACAAATTCACAACATGGATCAAATGTTTCAATCAATACATACATTCCTGACGGGTGAGGCCAGCCACTGCAGCGGTCACCACACACAAGTGAGTACACAGACAACTCATTGTCAAAAGAAGGAGGACGAGATAGTAAGGCCAGATGAAGAGGTTTCTTTTTTTCAGACTGCTGAAGATTCAAGAGGAAACCAAATGCTTTAGTGTCACAACAATCATTATAATTGACAAGGTATTAAAAAAGGGGGGGGCTTGAGAACTGGATTTTTTTTGTTTCTGCAGAAAGGTTTGTAGTTACAAGCAGAGGGAAATCAAAGAAAAAGGCGGTCTTGATTATTTCTGAAATCGACTGGTTCCTGAGGAAGGCTGGAGTCCCCGACCCGTAATCAATGATGGTAGACACTGAAATTATGTCAGTGATAAAACCAAACTAACTTTTAGACAGTCATGATCACTGAACTAGCCCATATAATCTGCAGAGCTAAGCAACAGTTGAACTAGCCCATATAATCTGCAGAGCTAAGGGCACAGTATACTCAATGCAGTGGTCTCTGTGTGCACAAGTTGTGACGTCACCGAAGCACCAGCCCAATATTCACATGCAGTCATCTCCTGAGAGGTGTCCATGCTGTGGAAAGGCTATCGCTATCGACTACACCATTGAAGGAGAAGAAGAAAATGTAAGCAGAAGGACCAGCTGATGGTGTCAAGGAGCTTTGGAGCCCTCTGAGCAGCAACATGCAACTGGTTTGAAATGAATCTTTTCATGACCTCTTGCTGGATTATTGCTTATGTCCCTAGTTCCTTTCTCTTCCCTGTGCTGTAATGCTCACTGGTAACTTAGTTAACTTCTCCGACTGACAATTCAAACTTCACGATTCCAGTTTACAAATCAGCTCCAATTCTACCACAAACCACTTACACTCTGATCGCCATTTTAAATTTAAAGTTAACTTTAACATTCATGTTGTTAAATTGGAGTTAATTAGACTTAAGTTTATTTATCACCCAGAGAAGAAATACTCTTTTCTGATTGGCTGGTGTGGTGGCTATAAATTCTGAAAACGGGA